>NW_010563009.1:0-11440 GCF_000687285.1 Phaethon lepturus
AGCCACATGTATTTAAGTCATTACCATTCAGAGGTAGTAACAGAATTACAGGAACAATTTGTTTAAAAGTCTAAAGCACATATACACATATATTCCATTAGCACCTAGGACCTGATCCTGTCCATCCGCACACACACACTGGTCACAGATCCACAGAGCTGGCTATGAACACAAGCCACTAAAGCACCATCTTTCCGCTTACTTTACTCACTGGCACCCTTGTTAAGGTTTCAGTGCATAAAAAACAGTTTCAGTAAAACATGCTGACTGAATATTGTGTTAATGCAGAAATAGAAGAATAGGAGCAAAGACTTTACAGTCTAGTGTACTCTGCATTTTAGAATCACCATATGGCTGAATACAAGGTAAATTACTGACTGCATGTTCACAGTTTGAAATGTTCATGCCCTCATTTTCAGTGAAAAACTGTCTTGGGTGATAATTCACCTAACATATAGAAAAAAAAGTCATAGTACAACAGAAAAACTGCTATCTCTACTCAAAAAAACAAAGCATTGCACACACATTGTACATTGAAGTAGACTGAAATACAGTTCACTTCTTACCTGAGAGAGACAGGCAGTGACTCCAAAAAATATCTGACATGATTCTGGAGAGAAGCCATTTACACTGGAAAGCAGGTGTCAAGGACGCAAAACTAATTTAAATGAGAGTTTCCTGAGGGGTATTAGAAGGAAATTAAATAGTGCACATAGTACTTCTCAGGTATTATCAAGTATTTGACCATTCAAAAACTTTATCTTTAAAAGCATGTTGTCTGTTTCCAATTCAAGTTGTACACATCAAGAAAAAAAATGAGATACAAACTGGATCAGGAAACCTCTAATATTATGACCAATTTTAGTTAACATTATAAACTTGCCTCTTCCCAGAACATCTCCCTTAGCCCATCTCAGGATGCTTAGCCTACAGGAGTCAAGTAATTGTTAAGAGCTTCCTTCCATTATAAAGTTCTTATCTTCCATGATAGAGCCTGAAATGAAATGAAAATGAACCTGAAGAAGTTGGTTTTGCTATGGTCAACAACAGACAATATCGAAGCATTATGATGCACAATAAAGTCAATAAAACAAGGAAGACAAAGGAAAATGTGCTTTCCTAAAAAAGAAAAGTTAATAGCAGACACCTGTGAGAAAGTTAAAGTGTCTTTTCTACACACTTATTAAAAAAGATGGCAATCTGGTGGATGACTGCATTTAAAACCAGCAAGAAATAAAAGCACAGCCTTAAAAAAGAAAATGGGTTAGAAAGCAATACAGAAGCCAGAGGTTTCAGAAATGGCTATGTTTGGTAGAGTTTTTGGTTGAAGGTATCTTTCGGAACCTAACCTGTCCTTTGCAATTTCTCAAAGACTGGAAAAGTAGAAACGGTTTCCTAGCATACAGCACAGTTATTAAGTCCACAAAAGGCACAGAACAACAAACATAACAAGGGACAAGCGCATATATCAAGAAAAATAAGAAACCACACAAAGTGTTAGAGAGATTATCTGCAAACAGTAGTGGGCAAATCAGCATAAGCAAGTATCAGATCGTCCACAGCTGATTTTTTCATGCTGAGGTATAACTCTATATTAGAAGTTGGCTAGGCAACAGATACAGGGAGGGGGGTGGAAATCTAGGAGCTACTGTGAAACACAAACTGAGAAAACATCACACTGGGATGTAAAAACAGAAACACCGCCTCAAACTAACAGGAAGTTTTCCACCATGCTTTCAAAATTCAACAAGATCTCTGGTAGCAATGCGTATTTGTTTTCAGATGCATGAAAGAGATAGATAAATGAAACCATATGTGAAAAAGAGCAGTGAGAATTGTTACAGACCTAGTAAGTATGACTTACAAGAGGAAACTGAAAGACCAGAATTAATGTGTTTAAGAAGCTAAACCAATACATCCTCAAATTCTTTAAAGGTTGCCAAATGAAAAGAGAAGTAATTTGTTCTCCCTGTTCAGAGTGGCTCAGATAAATCAAAACAGGGTTAGACTGCAGCACTGTAATGGGGTTAAACTCCAGTAATACAACAGTGAGGCACTGTTATGGAGACTAGGGAGACTATGAAATCTCCACTATGGGAGGGGCCTTGTGAAACAAGAGAGAACGGTTTGACAGAAGTGAGCTGAGACAGACCATCTGACTTCTGTAACTTCCCTCCCTTTTCTATACTTTCATAAAATCTTGTGTTTAAAATACATGCATTATCTTGTTGGGAAAAACAACTACAGAAACAGATGTGCATTCTGTTACAAGTACACACTGAAATTTTTAAATGAAACAAAATTGTTTTCCCCGTGCTGTTGACAGATGCACCAGCAATACTTAAATTTTGAGTCCCAGAAGAGACAACACACATCAAGCTAACAACAAAGCCCAGGGCACTTTAAAACTTAAGAATAGATTACTGCCATCATCCAGAATCTCCAAGTTCAAGTCTGATGAACACCTTACATTTCACTATGTTGCTCAGTATCTCATCTAAGGTAGAGATTCAGGACTCGATCTTTCAAAAGTGTACACTTGTCTACTCCATGCCTTAACTCTGCTCCTAGCACATAAAGCAGCAACAGCTTGGTATTTAAGAAGTCCAGTTTGACTGCATCTTGCACTCGCTAAAAACTAAGAGTGAAATAGACCCTCTTAAAGTTACAAGCAGCACAGCAACAATGTTCCAAGTGGATCTGGAAAACAAAAAAGCGGGAATGCAACAAAACTCCCTTTTTTTTTTTTCCCTCCCAGCAACAAAAATTCAGAAATGCTCTGACCCTTTCATCTGTACAAGTCAGTGGAAGAACAAACCTTCCTTATTCTTGCTTTTGCTGGTATTAAGAGAATTAAGAAAGAAATCACCAGCCCTCTTTATGGCATTATAACTGAGGTTTTCACACACAAAACTGTCTTTTCTTCTTCACAAAGGCTGCTTCCAGATTCATTTTTCTGTTACTTCCCTTCAAGTACAGGTTAGTCAGGTTTTGTGAACATCAGTTAGCAGGGAACAGGAGAACACTCTGCCTTCTGAAGCTCCCCCTGGTGAAAACAACTTTCACAGTGGGATGTTAAAACGTATTTATAAGAAACAGGGAAAATTATTACGCTTTTATATTATATTAAATTATTCTACATAAAACTTCACCTTTAAAAACTGACAGGCAAATGGCCATCAAATACATACCAGAATTGGTAAGCCAACATAAAATCCTTAAGGCTCTTATTAGATCCATACACCGAACTGACAAAAGATGTTTCTAAGACCTGTTTCTTCAGAAATTCAATGACCACTTTGAACATTACATCTCCAAATTAAAACATAAACAAAAGACAAAAATGTACAATCTCAAACCTCTGCCTAAACAGGGTCCAAAAACAATCAACTGCAAAAAGTAATCTATACCTATTTTAACTACTATATTTTTTTCATTGTGGTAGTACCTAAAACCTTAATGAAAGGCCAGATGCCACTGCACTAGAAGTCATAAAGAGACTGAAACAGAACAAAGTTAAGACTTAACAACCCATTTTAGTGAGCACTATAAGGCTCAGAATAAAATCTAAGAACACGAGGTTCTAAGGGCATGAAGTGCTAGAAAGAATAAAGTCAAAGGTCCAAGGACATATTTATGGCTGACAGGTGTACAAAACTTCCTTCTTCCATGCAACCCAACAATACGATACTACTGAGACCTGGTCATTTCATTTGGCCATTCCTATATACCCACAATAAAGACTTCCTCAGCAATAGCCATTCAGGGCTACATTCACACATTTATTGCTACAGTTTAGTTATGGACTGCATCATTCAATGGTTTTATCTGTTGATTTCTCTTCTGGGTATGTAATAACGTCAGCTCTTAGAGCATCCTTTTAAAAAAAACTCGTTTCAAATGGAAGACTAATTTCCTAACAGTGCAACTTCTCCATCAGAAAGAATAACACTAATAATGCAATGCTAGACTACTTAATCTTGAAAATGTAGCTAATTCCAAGTTATTTTACTGTTTTTCCAAACAGTCCTCAGGAGCTGGGAAAAGGCTTACAGACATCTGACATAAGCAACCGTACATTCCCATCCTGATGATGAAAGAATGATTAACACATTTATTGTTTCCAAAATCATCAGCCTAGATAACTTCACAAGAATCAAATTAATTTTTATACAGGAGTAGCTCTGCTAATTTGGGTTTTGACATGTCATGTTTGGTGCATTTCTTCCCTTTGGAAGTCAAGTTATTAAAGGAAAACTGCCTTCTGCTTAGGTCAGAAGACTATCCATTGACTATGGTAAGTGTTTCACACTAACTGCTGAATCCTATCCAACATGTTGATTTATCGTGATCAAAACAGCTGCAAAGACCTCACTAGATCATTTTATCTGATGAATTCAATGCTTTCTCTTCCTATAGTTCACTCCCCAAGTTGAATTCTCTTGGGGCAGTAGAAAAAAAATAGTCGAGACACAGTGAGATGCAAAGGCACACACGTTGAAATACTGGGTATAAAACATGAGTTCTGGATCACTGAAGCACATTAAAACCTGAATTCCTAATATGAACACCTGGATTCTTACATCTACCACCTCTTGTTTTCCATTATAGACATGACCACCTGCTAACCTCATTCCAAAAGGAGATCTCATGCCTGACAGCATACCTCCCTATTACTGGCATTGTTTGTTGCAATCATCCACTCATATCTCTACTGAAATGTATTGCTCTGCTTCAGCTTTTCCATATACAGAATCTTTATCGTGAATGGTCTGGCAAAAACATTCATAAATTTTTTTATATAATAATAGCCATTGTCACCATTCCTATCATCCAGAGAAAAGTTTGAGGGGAAACATCAATAAAGAAGAAACAGTAATAACCGACAAGAAGAAGAAGGAATATGCCATCCATATGCAAGAACATATGCTCCAAACAAGGTAAGAAACATTAATCTAGCCAAACACAAACAAGGGTCTACCAAAGGCAAGGACAGACTATCCCAAAAATGGGAATACTAACACTACCTGTTAATAAAATGTTATAATACAGTGTTGATACAAGTTACTGCATATTTATCCATTACTTAATTCTGCTTCTAGAAAAGGCAGAATAGGCCATTGTGCTCTGAACCAACGTTTGCCCACTTACTGTACTCCAGCGTTTTTCCTGGATCCTCACAGTTAATTATCAACTTCCAGATAAAATGTTTTGAGTCCATTTGATGAGAGTTTTCTTGCAAGTGCCTATTAAGCATCCAAAATAGCCAGAGGTACAGGAACACTGAAGCAAGACAAAGATGCTCCAAGCACACTGCCATCTTGCAAGCAGAACACATCCTATCATCTTAAAAACTTAAGCTGTACATACTTGAAGCAGTCTTTAATCCTCTTTAATCCCTATTTTAACATGTTTCCTGTAGAACTGATTCAAATTGGAACTTAAAGGATACGGCAGAAGAGCTCCACAGCGAACAGACAAGATCACCCAGGAAGGCTGAAAAATAAAAAACACAAGACATTAAAAACCTTGGTCTGCATGTGCCAAGTGTGAATTGCCTTCCATGTTCATACTATAGCTAGTTTCAATATACATCTCCAAGCTTTGAAAGTCTAAGTGTACTTAAGGCTTTACAAAAAAGATTGTCCTGATTTATTTGTAAGAGTTAATATAAAGACTGCTCAAATGTTGTGCAGCAATATGGAAGCAAGACCCCCTTCTCTTGTCCTTTTATTGCACCAAGAAAACCATTTACAGTATTTATTCATCCTCTCCCCTTTTTCAGTTTTTCATGCTCTAAAAAAAAATTCCCCTTACACTCATGACCAAGGAGTCAGGAACCTTATATAGAAAGAAGTTTCTAAACACACAGCGATGAGGGCTGCTAAGCACATATGTGATGAGCCCTAACCAACTGTATTGTGGGACAGTATTCCCCACTCTGGGGAAAGACGGAGGTGGTGGAGAAAGGAAAAGTTGTAGGACTGGTCCCAATACAGCATATAAGGAAGAAAGAGGAAAAAGTGGTATTCACATTCAGTATGAAATGACTTTTCCTCAAAAAACAAACATATTGTGGCAACTATGTATATGGTGTCCCAATTCTTGCTATTTTCTCTCCCTTAGAAAAAGGCATTAAAAAAATGAACCTAGTTCATAACTCCTCAATCCTCTGCAAAAAAATTGGGAGATTTTCCTCCCTCAAGTTTTTCTTTCTTATTCTCTATGCCTTTGCTTTCGTTAAAAAGCTACCTTTGCCTCTGACTTCCATTCCCTTAATACTTAATCTAATCTTCTTGATAATAGATCATGCTGTGATGTTTTCAGGTCAAACTAACTGACATTAGTGAAAGACTTGTTCTCATTTGGCAAATGAAAAAGTTTAGCTAGTAGCAGTTATGAAGAAAATTAAATTATTTAAGCAAATGCTATTAGAAAGCACTGTTACAACGCTGATGTCCTTCCTTTGCATGAGAATGGCAGCAGTCTTCTTGTTTGTAAGATTAAAATTATGCCACAGAACACTTCAGAAAAAAGAACTAAAAATTAATCAGCACACCTACTATAACCATAAGTCTCTAGTTAAGCACCTTTTCTTTTTGGAATTAATTCATACTTCTACACTATCAGGTGAACTCTCATGACAAGCTAGCAAAATTCTCTACTGCCACCTGCAACCATATGGTAAAAATAAGCTAAAATCATGTACCCAAAGGTACTGGCAGTGAAGTACTAGTGTTTTTTCTTCTAATCACTCTCATGACTTGCAGAGTGACAAGTTCACGTTTTCAATCATGAAGTCCAGAATCTTTCACTGGAAAAATAAGCCAGTACAGCAAGATACTAACAAAACACTGGTAATCCCAGTATAAGTAAGAAAAAAAAATTAAAAACTAAAATCAAGAGAAAAAAATGTATTTTTCTACAAGTTTGTCTTGTTTTAAATTAGTGTAGCACGCATACGCAGAATCAACAAAATTATTTTGCATCTTACCAATCACGTTTTTAAAAAAACCCCTCAGCAGTCTACTACTTATTCTAAATTGAGGTTTTCCATTGCAGAAGCTTGTAAAAACCTTCTCAACAGAAACACTTCTAAAGTACAACTAATAGGACACCATCTCACAGACAACTGAAGGACGAATCTGAACAAACACAAAACAAAACAGAACAACAACAAAAAACCCAACACCAAGCCACTGACTGATACAGAGCTACAAGTGAGAATAGAATTGAAAAACAAGTCTATCAGTCAGGGTAAAAGTTTGTGGAAAAAGAACAAAAGATATTTAAATGTTTCATTTGGTCATCATCCAAACGTGAATATTTTCTGTTATAGTACTCATGTGGATACCTTATTATTTCGACAATATCATGGAAGAGTCATTCACCTTTACCACAGGGAGATCAAAAACTTCACGAGATTCTCCGACTTCTGGATTGTCCCCATCTTCTGAAATAATATGTGAAGCCAGTGCATTGTAAGAAACTTCCTTTGCTTTCCCAGCTTTCAGAAGCTGAATAACCTAAACCCAAAAGAGAACAGGGAGAAGTCAATAATTTTCAGCAGCTTTTATTTTGAGAAAAACATTAATACAAGAACACACTAACACGAGAGGAATGAACATGACCTTCTCTCTTGGTTGTCCTCCTGTAACTGGCTAGCATTCTTTTTGAAGTTGCCAAATGCATCCCTTTTAAAACCTCATCACCAATGATTTATACCTCTGCCATATTTTAATCATACAAGCTGAAGATCTACTTTTCCAGAATAATTCAGACTGGGGCAGAAATCTGGAAAGTGTAAAAATTTTTGCAAAGCATATATTCCTCAAAAAATCTCAAAATCATTTTCTCTCAGGGAGGGTAGGAAAACCCCTTCTCCTCAGTGTTTGTTTTTATATATGGTTGTAATGGGTTTGCCTGGCGAGGTTTTGGTAGTGGGGGGGCTGCCGGGGTGCCTTCTATGAGCAGCTGCCAGAAGCTTCCCCTGTGTCCAACAGAGCCAGTGCCAGCTGGCTACAAGACGGACCTGCCGCTGGCCAAGGCCACAGCCATCAGCGATGGTGGTAGCGCCACTGGGGTAATGGAGTTAAGAAGTGGAAAAAAATAACTGTGCAATTGCAGCCAGAGAGAGGAGTGAGAATGTGCGAGAGGAAGAGCCCTGCAGATCCCCAGCTCAGAGCAGGAGGGGCAGGAGGGGCTCCAGGCGCCAGAGCAGAGGTTCCCCGGCAGCCCCTGGGGAAGCCCATGGTGAGGCCGGCTATGCCCCTGCGGCCATGGAGCTACACGGGGGAGCAGATCTCCACCTGCAGCCCGGGGAGGACCCCAGGCAAAAGAATTACTCTAAAATAACCAAGAAGATTCATCACAAGCTTGCTGTTCTTGCCTCCACACAGCCAGGAACAGGAAAGAGTATTTCAGTTTTACACACCGATCTCCTAAATCTCGGGATACCTTCCTGCATGAAACCCACTTAACTGCAAGGTAACAAAAGATGCTATAATTCCAATGGGAAAAGCTCAAGCAAAATGCAGCACTTCTGAAAATAATAGATATTTATCAACAGCCCCACCACACAAGCTCCTTGTCTCGCACAGCTCTCCCTGAGTTACAAGCCCCATTCAATGGTTGAAGAGAAGGCTAAAAAAACAGGAGTGAATGTAATAAAAAATGAGCACTTAACTCTGACTGGTAGCGTTAGTTACAACTAATGAGCCAGAAGTATGATTTTTTTTTTTTAATAGCAAAACAATGCTGCATTAAAGAGTCTGTGCAAAGAGTTTGCTTATGCAAAAAGTTACCCTGCTTTCAGGGAGCAAATTTTAACACTATAAATACGATAGATAATAACTTCAGATGATTATTTTAAGTGGTATGAAAAAGACTTTCCCTAATTTAGCTCATGTCAAGTTCAAAACCCCTTGCGGAACATGAGACTTCTTCAGTTTAAGTAGTGCCTGGACTGTGTACTGACACAATTAAAGAACTTCACCTGTACTAGTGTCAACCATATACCTGTAACTAGAAAATAAAATACTGAAAAGCCCTAATACTATCATTGTAAAAATCCTGCACTTTAGGTGTTGGCTTAAATCCATTAAGTGAAATTTCATTTTTGAGAATCTACAAATTTGTGTTGGAAGAAACGAGGAATAGCTCAAAACTAAAGTTAAGACAATGGGCATAAAAAAAATTAAAATAACAAAACAAGAGGTAACCAGAAAGTAAATATCCTGCTCAAAATCCTTATGCTGCACTGTATTACTTTTTCTTACTCTTTCTGTATGAAATACTGGTTTTAACTGGTGTTACCAAAGCATGATGGTTTGGGTTTACATCTTTTAGGAAAGCAAGAAAAGCATTTATTAAAAAAAAATAATAGCTGACATCCACTTATCACCCCCTGTAAGGTGTGAGCAGCCAAGTGCACATGCCAGTGGAATGGATTCAAAGCTGAGAGCCAGCAGCCTACTTCTCCCTCATTTGCGAAATAACATCCAGGCACAATTCCAGACTTTTGTCTCCCTTCTAGTTTATGTTTTAATAGGGAGTGGGTATGCAGTTATTCACCTGAATATATTACTTTTTTTTCCTCACTCTTGGATTTGTTTTGATCACTTGTGCTAGACCTGTTTTAATATTTATTAAGACTGGTCTTCCATGAAACCATTGGGAAATTTAAGCTGACTAAGTGTGCTCCTCCCCAAAAGATGGAGAAAACTTCTTTTCAAAATCAAGTTATCATCCATTTGTATATAAAGTAGTAAAAAAACTTGAAACATATCTAAGTTTTATATTAGTAAAGGAACAACACTTCACTATAAAAACCGTGCTTAAAAGCTATTTCTAGGGTTCAGTTGAGAATTTCTGCTTTCTGTCTCGGTTCAAAACACAACTGTTAAGTACTCCTCTTGTTCAGGTCGTTCCCAGGGTACCACAGAGGGCAGCTGCTGAAGGGGAGGACAAAGGCATCCACGAAGAACTGGTCCCAAGCTCAGCACAAGACACTTCCTCGCGCTGACCTGGCACTGCAACCCAAGCCAGGCAGGACTCTGCACTCCCTGGTGCCTTGTGCTCCCAGGGGCTAAGCAGCGAGTCCTGGCCTCTGTGTAATGCTGTGCCACCCCAGCAAGCTGTTTTGGAATCCAGAGCACCGGAGGGAACAGTGTTTGAACAGGCCAGCCGGCCATGGAACCAACCGGGGTCCAGAGGACTTCGCAATTTGGGCATCACTCATGATGAGAAAGTGGCTAAACAGCTCCCAGCACAACCTGATCTTGGAAGCAGCATAGCCAATTCTGGCCAGTGCTGTGCCTGACCTTACCAACTCCACCAGAGCCACCTTTGGTGTTTGCCTGCAACCCAGAGAAGGCATTCAGAGATAGAGGAGAATTTAGTGTCCCTAACTGAGAGTGAATCAAAGCCTTAAGACAATGGCATTAACTGCTAAGAAGAATAAAACTTACCATAAGTGAAAAAAAAATAGCTGAAGAGAATGCTTGTTTACTTACTCTATGGAAACACCGCTGATTGTCTTGCTGTATCACACAAAACTAACTACAGGCCTTTCGGGACACTATTTATGAGATAAATGATATCTAAGAGTCCTGTTGGTTTTTGCACTCATCTTCATACACATAATCATATTGCTGCTATAGGGGTTTTTTTTAAACGCAGGAATTGTTACTCAAAGTCTAACACACTGTTAAAAATTTTCCATCTAAAGACCTTGGGGTTTTTTTTCCTGCTCTTTAACTATATTCCTAGACTGTATTTCTTTTAGCATGTAACCCTATTCCTACCAATAAAAACCATCTCAACAGGTCAGTGCCTATGTCTCAAGTTCACTGGAAGGCCTACAAGACTCAGTGAATGCCAGGGCATGAGATTAAAGGAACCCAACACTGAACAAAGATTCGACTGCAGCAACTACCAAAGCAGCCAAGACTTTAATTTCAGTGTGAAACATGCAGGAATCTGTTCGCACGAAGGTGCTGTCCTACAGCTAGATATGGTACACTTCAAACACTTGCCTAATTGAACATGCCACAGAAACTTTTTTTTTAAACCACTTTCACCCAACATGCCTGGGTGTTATTAACTAGAAGGCCAACTTCGTCATCTAGGGTATGGCCCTAGGCCAGAGTAGGCCAACCCTGTCATGCCGGGTACTGCCCTAGGCCAGAGGGCTGGCTGGTCATTTGTCAGCACCTTCTGCTCCTCGCCTCCTCTGGATCAGAGCAGGGAAAACACAGAGATGACACCTCAACGACACCAGCACCTCCGTGCACCCGACGGGCCTGAAGGGTCCTGGGGCGGGCGGGCACCAGGACCACGGGGCCCTACGACGTGCCCACCTTGTGGGGCACGTAGCGAGGCGGGCGCGGTGCGGGCCGTGTGGGGAGGGCCGGCCAAGCCTTCCTTCGCGAAGCCTCTC
>NW_010563010.1:0-27382 GCF_000687285.1 Phaethon lepturus
TTTTTTTTTTTTTTTTTTATTACAGTTCTTTGAGGTTCCATTTGACTCAAATATGAACAGGACAAAAAACAGACCACTGGTGCGAGGACAGATCAGGTAAGGCTATGCACACCTGCTCTGCCTAATGAGAAATGAGTCTTCACGTTGCTTTTATCTGTCTCCAAGCTTTTCTCTCTCACTTCAGATGAGGAAAAATAGCAATTTCAGACAAAAGACTTAAGAAACAAATGCACCTCTCTGTTCTTTGATATTTCTTTATGTTTATAATTTTCTCATGAGGAGTTTGGGTTAATCAGCTGTCATCTAAAACACTGAATTTCTCAAGACTACAGAATTTGCACTTGTGTCAAGTATTTCTGCATGTGTGCTGACTACCGGTGCAGTATGGTAGCTCGTGGTTATGTGCCACTGAACTTTTGCACTAGTTTGTAACAACCAATCTTCAACATTTCACATCTAAAAACAAACGCAAAAGCGTATATTGTTTTTAGTAGTCACATTTGTCTGTTAGATCACAAACTTGCAATTTTTGAATCTCCGCGCAGAGGTATCTGCAACTCATTTTTTTTTTTAGTGGTTTTGTAAGGCACCACATTGTCTTTGCCTTTTCTACGTGTTTAGCATAAAGCTGGGATGAAAAATCACAGTGGTGGCATCTTATGAAAATGAAGTAAAAATTTGTCATCATTTGGTTTATCATCATCCATAAGTAAATCCCCCCACCCCCCCGCCAAAAAAAGCCCTGTATTAGCATAGGAATTCCCTAAAAAAAAAAAAAAATAAAAAAATCATCCTTCATTCACTCTGTTTCCTGGATTATATATCAGTTCAGTTTCTCAAAAGGCTGTTTTCCAGCTAAAAAGGCAAAGTGAAAAAGAACATCAACAAAAAACTCGTAACTTATTTGCAAACTAAAACTGAAGGCCCGATTCATAAATGATTCAACAAACACTTTTAGTATTGCATTTCCATGATTTGTGCCAAGGATTATTTATAACAAAATTATGTTTTCCCTTAGGCTCCTGCGAACAGTTGGTCCTATTTATTTCTGTGTTTTATTCATCACCTTTGGAGGACTGAAAAAATTGTGATGGATGAAATTACAAGAAAATTGAGACAAAATAGTAAAGTGAACCTTGGGGCTAAATTCACTTCCATTGTAAATAGTTAGAGCGCTTCAATAAACTTGTTCCGATTTGTTCTTGAAGATGTGCTAATTACAGATCTTGAGTTAATTTTATTTAAAAACATATTTTAGGGACCACTGCAGTGAGGGCATCTGTTGTACATACAGTAAGTCAGCCTTAATTGTGCGGTTCTGGGGAGCTGCACTTCTGCTCCACTTGCATGTGTCCTTTTAGCGCTGGAAGAAGGAACACTTGTTACAAAGAAAGATGATGGGGGGATTTTTGAATTTATTTTTTAATCATAGAGTACTAGTGTGGTTTGCAGCATTTCTGGAGTCAAGAATTTAGCTAGGAAACTTTCTGTCAACTTTTGATTCAAGAGAAAGCAATTTGTTGTATAAGTTTCCAGTGTCCTTAAATGTCACTGTCATCTGAATGCAGCACAGATTGGCAAGACCATATTTAGTGGATTTTCTTCCCCCCCCCCCGCCATATTTGCTTCCACCACAAAATGGTAATGTTGGGGACTTCGTATAATCACTCATCAATCTATCTACCTGACTGTCAACAGCTAATTTAAAGTTCTTTAAAGTGTCACTTACCTTGAATAATGCTGGTCTCGTTCCCTGTAGACGGCTGAACGTGCAGACCTTGTCTGGGGTTATTTCTTCTGCGGTGTGCCAGAGGAGAATAATCCAGTGCAAGTGATCTAACCTTGTTATATTTTGCCACATATTCCCTGGTGTTCCTTGAACTCTTTCCTTCCTGGCTGACTATATAAAACCCTTAAATGGTTATGTTAAAACCAGTCAAAAACAGATGAGACAGAGATGGATAAATTGTATGTAAGAGACTGGTGTCTTGGTTCTGGGAAGGAATCCAGAGAGCTTGGGGTATGTACAGAGTTCTTGCCCAAAATTTGTCTGACATTTGAGTTTTGACATTTTCTTCGCTTTAGCTGCTTCATATCAAGAAATGTTTGCTGCTTTTTTAATTCTGCTGTGTTACAACATCTGTGATATCCAGTGCAAACGAGGCATCATTTTGTGATCTGTCTTCATTTGCACTGTTTGTGTGATTTCCCTTCTATTTCTTCTTTCTTTCCTTTTAATTTATTTTGCATAGTCCTTGTTACAGAACTGGTCTGTATGGGTAGCAGTTTTGGTATGATCCAGTCCTGAGCTTGAGATCCTTTTAGAAGAGTGAGAAGGTTGTTAACTCTCCATCGCGTCGGCTCACTGCACCTCCTTGGAAAGCCTTTCAGTGGTGGCTTTTATGTGAAATTCTGCCCACTGAGACCAGTAACATTTTTTACAGAGGTTGTGGCATCATGAAGACAATTCTTAGATGCTTTGAGCTTGGGCCAGAATCAAACTGGTAACCCCCAGTGAGAGGTCCTTGGTGTTACTGAGTCATCCAGTCCCTGGATGAGCTGGCATCTCTATTTTAGATAAGCTAATTCATGGAGCAGGCTCATTAGGAAATGTCACACTGTTGCAGAGAAATTATTACCGTGTGTTTCGCTTTGTGGCCCCCATTTGCAGCTTCAGCCCCCCAGTTTACTTAGGTTTAAGATCAATCAGCTGTCAGTTCCAACTGACCTTGCTTCCGATATTTATCCTCTTTCTTTCTGCCCGAAGCCTTCACTCGGAGAACACAACACAAACCGCCCTATCTTGGCAACACTTCTGCGTGTTCATTTCCCTGTGCACACGTTCATGTTGTTCCCCAGTCCCCACATCTCAGCCTTTTCTACAAGTTGCCAAGAACTTGCAGCTTCCTTTGGCATCGGTGAGGAACCTCAGTAGCGTTCAAAGAAATGCTCTGTGGCCAGTGTGAACGTTGTCGTGGCCTCTGAGGTCTGGCTGGGGCCAGAGTGTCATTATCTTACTGGTGTTACTCAAGAAGTGTTTAAGTTAGGCAGCTTTGGCCCGACCATCGCTCCAGGCAGCACCCTGGGAGCCAGGAGCCAGTTCTGCAAAGATCTCTGGAAGGATGGGATTTGGAAAAGCAAATGTCCTCCATCCTTTGTGAAGTCATCTCCAGATTGCATCAACTTTATGGCTGAAATAGTTATTTAGAGGCTCAGTGTGCCCCTGCTATGTAAATGTATTTCATATCATTTGTCCTGGACCAAACCGTACAGGCGGTGACACAGAAGGATTCTGCAGAGCTGGGGTCTGCTGTGCATAAGGACAAGGCTACATATACCTTATTTACCAGCCCCAAACCCGCCGCTGATGCCCCCAGGGAAGCCTCTGCCACTATTGCTAGATTTGTGACAAACAGCACCTGATAGTTCATTGACTGCTTGCTTTACAATGTCCTATTTAATTTGTAAGGCTCTGAAAAAAATGTTCCCTTTGAGCAACGAGACGTAACCATCCTTATTCTCTATTCAGAGAGTAATCAGAGACATCCTGTTGCAAAAATAACAAGAGTAGACCCAAACACAGCATGCCACTAAACACCATCCATCACTCCCGCCTGCCCACATGTCCTTCTCCCTCCTCTGACCCCTCAAGTCTTGTTTGGAAATACAAACAGCTTGAGATGTTCTTCATACTTTGGCTGCAGTGTTAAACTCATTGAGCGTATTTGCGTTTTGCTTTATAACAACAGCTGATATTATTTTTCGCGCTATGAGTTGTTTTTAAGCCGTTGACGAGGAAAAATTTCATGAGCTCACACCACCTTCGATTCAACTGAGATGGCAGCAGCTTTTCCTGGTTTCCTGTTGGATATGATTTATTCCCTTGCTTTTTAAGTTAATGGATTTAATTTTCCTGCAGATTAATTTAAATAAATCTCTAGTATTAGCCGCAGTAGCTGAGTGAGCTTAACCTCAAGGATGACAAGTGTCCTGCTCCATTTTATAGGACAAAGTGACAGTTTTGATTGCCCTTCTACACAGAACTGCACATACTCCTGTTAAAAAGCGCCTGTTTTTATGAACTTACAGTTCATGATGGATCTGCTGCGCTAAGCACTCATAAAAAACTTAACAGTTGTACAGGAATAGTTTTTCATCTTAAAAAAACCCAAGTCATCAAACAGCATGTTCGAAACAACTCGTTCACGGCCATGTAGACACCTTTCAGTTCTGCTCCCGCAGTATTTTGCAACTTGCAACTGTTTTCTATACCAAGTCCTTTGGCTTTGGTCTTAGCAGGGGCTGCCTGCGAGCGGGGCTGGGATTTCTCGCTCGCTTTACCTCCAGGTTTCGTGTCACCCGGGCCGTGAAGCATCGCACAGGCAGCGGCAGAGGGTGGTTCAGACTGGAAGGGACCGCAGGAGAGCTGTAGTCCAGTCTCCTGCTCACAGCAGGGTCAGCTCTGAGGGCAGACCAGGTTGCTCCGGGCTTTTATCTAGTCTTGTCTCAAAAACCTTCAATATAGGAATAATATGCTATGGAATTTAATTATATTCTTCTTAAGCAGAATATTTGCATTCTCAAACTTGCTTTTCCTTGTGCATTTAAGAAGTTTACATCTATTAACTTGGCAGAAGGTGGCACAACACAGGTAATGCCTTGGATGCTTCGAAAGAAATAAATCTTCATGTTGTTTGATTAAATATTTTTTCCTAGAATTCCATTAACCTCCTCACTTAGGAATGCACAAGGAGCTGTGTTCTGTATATGAGCTTCCCACTTCTATGGCCACAGTTGATGATTATTGCAATTAATGGGGACAGTAATGCTTTTCCTACTTGTTGACATTTCTGAGTGGAGTGTTGACTTTGGTCGGTTTAAACTATAAGCCAAACTCTTGAAGTACAGACCAAAAAGAGCTCCTAAGCTAGTAGTATTTCTCACTGATGACTTGATTTATGAATTGTAGTTATAATGGCAAATATATAATTTGGACATTCATAAACTGATAGAAAATTGCGAGACATCAGACTTCCCCTATTTATTCAAAACCACATTGAGACTCAAGACTAGTTCTATATAAAGCTGAGTTTTCCACTGGGTTGCGTGTAGCAGACCTACTACTACAAAGTGTAGAAAAACCAGCCCATGCTGAAAAACTGTGTGTGCATTTAAAAAAGAAAAAATCCTCCTCTAATCACTGTTGATAACTCTTTAATTGGCTTGATTCTTTGCTTGCTAACACAAATGTAAATCAGGAATGTTTCTACTGATGTTAGTGGAGCTACACTGATGTAACTGAGAGGAAATCCGTGTCCTCAGCTTATGCTGAAACCTGCATTAAGCATTTAGCCAGCCCTGTTTTAAGCCAGCGGTTTAAAACCTCCCCAAGGGTTTCAGTACAACTTCGGTTCCCATTTAAAGATCAGCCTCTCCTTAGCTGGCTGGCCTGCTCCCTTGGGTGGTCATTTCAGACAGGTTTCATTCTACTTAAGTTAAAACAAATAAAACAAAAACTCCATAAATCTACAGTTCTTCAAGAATAATCATTTTTAAGAGATCAGATGCTCATTCCCTGCAGGGAAACATTCCAATATTTTGTTTAGAAAATACCTCATTTTAAAGGGACTGCCCTGAGATCTTTTTGAATGATAAAAATGTTTCTTTTTTCAGTGGGAGGCTTTCCTCTTGTTTAAACAGGGCACAATTCAAAGCAGACACCACCACGGCAGCCTTTTCAAGCGCTTTTTATCCTGCGTGTATTCAGGCTTTATTATTTGAAAACAAGTAAATGCATTCCTTCCCCACCACCACCCTCCTGGCTTCCCTTTTTTTTCCACCCTGTGTTTTCCAGAAGCTGTCATTGACTGTATTTGGTAAACAAGAAATTAAAAAGGCAGTTTTATATTTTTGACATGTACAATTGCTTGTAAAAATGCAATCCTTGCCTTTTCAACAGTGGGGTGTTTTTTTTTTTTTTTTTCTGGCATGGCCACGTCATGGAGAGGGGGGTGGGGGAAGAAACCTTGAGGCTAAAACATAGTTTAATGAGAATAAAACCCACATCAAAGGGTGGACTAATGGAATGATATAATGCTTACTGTGTCACTTTCCCAAAGGGGATATGGATGACGGTACTTATATTTCAATTATCTATTCACTGCCTGCATAGGATGTTGATTAAATGGTTCTAAGGTATTAGAATCCTTTTGTAGAATGCACAGCAAAATGGTGATACTGCACATTATCCTCAGATCAAAATGTGTATTAGCAGGAAATTAGATAGCTCTAACTACATATATATTTTGTTTCTTAGGGCAATAAAGAAGCTTGTTTTAATAACTCTAACATTACATTCAAATTCGTTTCAGCTGAAACGAAGAAATTGCTAGCTATCCAGCTAGTGCCTTCAGCTCAGTCCTCCTGCCTGGACCTAATTCTGCCGCAGCTCAATGGAGACATTCCTTTGCAGGCAGCTCTGTTTGGTAAATATAAATCCTGCGGAAACACTTGACCCCTCACGCCTTGCTGCCTTTCAGTTCAGCCGAGTGGCTTTTACTGCCAAATTATTTATCCGAATCTTTAATTGCACGTGGGACAGTTGATAAATCGGAGTACATTGTCCATCGCCCCACGGTAGGAAACATCCCAGATGCTCATGTATAAACCAGGAGTCACGGTGCATTTGACTAAATAGCTGCTCCATCTGCTTGTGGGGACCGCTGCGGAGAAGTGATACGGGCTCCTAATGGAGTTGTCTTATCCTCTCATGTCAGCTCCTCGCCAGGGGGTAGAGCCCCGTGAGCTGGAGGGAGCCAAGCCTCTGTACACTAATCCTTCCATCTTTGTGTCCGATAGGACAAGCCTCTTGGACGTGAGTTGTAACCATTGACTTTTTTTTTAACTGACTAGTGATGAGTCATTTTCTTCAAAGGTGATGCTAAAGTGAGTTTTCCCCTCTTACGCTACACAAACAAGCAAAAATAAATCTCAAAGCCCTAGTTTCCATTCCCCATCTTAGCACAATGTTCTCCTGGTGGCTTTTCTTCCTGCGTCTGTCAAACATTTCAGGTTCATGTTTGTAAATTTTGGCTTAGTGCAGTCAAAATCCCCACACTTTGTTCCCTGTTTTAGTATTGAACCTTATCTGGTTTAACCACAACAGCATCATTATTCAGCATGTGCCAAGTGTTGTAGGAAATGTCACCGCTCAACAGGTCCATTACGGAGCTGCCTCTGATTAGAAGCTGCTATACCCTGAGATCTGTTTACAGTAAGTCATGTTAGAAGTGCATTTCTTTCTGTGAAGGACAGAGTTTATCATGTCTTGTACAGGTTATAACTTACATGTTATCAACTTTGCAAGTCAGATATAAAAGAGGTTTTTCTTACACTTTAATTAGCTGCGCTAACACAGATGCTTGCTCTCCAGTCTTTATGACTAGAAAAGCTGCATTCCTGAGGTTGACATATGTGGAGATGTCTTTGATATGTTTTATTTAGGTTTTTTTTTGCTAGGGACATAGAATCGCAAAGGATATATTATAAATCGTGCTGCAAAGGAGTATGAGTCACAGTGACTCATATTGCTGCCTGTATGTGACAATAATTGTGTTGTATTCATGCACTTTGGTATGTGAAGGGTTTTTTTGGGTGTTTTTCCACCAAACATTTGTAAAATACAGCTCCAGATGCTAACTGTAGATAAACTACCAAAATAATAATGCAGAAATCCCAAAATACAACCATCCTCATCCTCTTCACCTCTCAAGTGAAACACAACAAGTACTTAAGAACATGCTATGGAGTGTTAAAATGATATGAATATCAAATGCAGGCTTGCAGCGTTGCAGGCAAATCTGCAGATAGGTGGGAAGGACCCGACTTAAACTGCAATTTGACAGCCTCATCTCCTCGGTTGCTCTTCCCCTTACTGGTGTCTAGAGCCTGATCCTCCTTCCACTGTAGACCGTTGCTTGCTGTCTGTGGCTGTAGTGAATAACTTCTTTTCTTCATTTTCATTGCTCCTGGGAATGTGTTTAGAGTCAGTCATCCTGTACCGAGAATGGCTGGACTATCTTTTCTCTTTTTTTGAAGAACAGGTTGATAAATACTCTAGAACTTCAGTTTTCTCCATCTTAATGAGATTGACAATTGGCCTGAGATTTCTTTACCCACTGCTTTCCAAATGTTGCCTGAGGGCTCAGCAGAAATGTGTGTTACATTTAATCACTAAATCACAGAAAAATGTTTCTGGGGAGATCATATTATCCGTCCTGTTTATCAGCTGGTCTCTGGTTTTTAAATGAAGCGAGAACTGAGATTTTGACATAAAATGAATGGATCGCTTAACTGCCATGTTGTAAGGTTAGGTTTGTTAGGTTAAAAAGGAGGATTTAGTTTAAATGTTATGGGGGACATTTTTCAAATTTACTGTAGGTTTGTCTTGTAAGCACTTTAAAAAAATATTTACATTTTCATGACTGCAGGGAAGCTGTGAATATTATTATTCACCCTTTCACTCCTACCTAACAAAGCTGTATAACAAGGAGCATGCTAACACTCTGCAGGGTTGCTTAGAGTTGTTATGATTAGCATTCTGGTGTGTATAGCGAATGTAATAAGAGCATAAACATTTTATAAGTATGGGTCCTTTTCATTTTTAATTTTTTAGTTCAAGTGAAGTGACAAGGCCCCATTGGAGCTTCTGCTTAATAACAAAAGGCAGCATTAAAAGTCTTATTTCTGTCTGAACGTGGTATTTGTAAACTACAGATCTCCCCATGGTTTGCTGAGCTATCTCATCCCAAACCTGTGGTTGCTTTGGCCTCAGTCCTCCAGGCAAACTCCTGAACCTGTGAACGATGAAAGACTAGATCCTGGTATCATTTGTGTGGAGTCAAACTGGTAAAAATGAGAGCAGGGTATGTTTAGGAGAAAGCTCCATGCTGAGGGTGGGAGTCCCGAGGTCTCTTTTTTTCGGCTGAGTTGAAATCCCTTTTGTCTTGTCTTAGCATACACGTCGCGTCTTTGTGGAAACTTTCAGCAAAATTGATTGAGCCAATTTTGATTTACACAAGCATAAAAAAGAGAGATGTGTCCTTTTCAAGATGAAATGATTCTTTTAAATTAGCTGTGTTTGTTTATGATAGTTTTAAAGCCCCTCGCTCTGGCAGGGAAGACAGAACATCTGCAGCTCAGATTCTTGAGGACCAAGGGGAACTAATTGCCTCCAATTTGGTTAAAATAGTGTCGATTACGCTTTTTGTACAATAGCACTACACAGCCATGACAGGGCAGCTTGGGCTCCATGCATGGGTTGTTTCCTCATTGGGAGAGGAATGAATTGACACAGACATGGGATATTTTACCCTAGTCTGTATTTATTTATGCTAAAAACACTTCTGAACAAGTGTATTAGATAGCAAAGCCAGAGCTGGGTTGGCAATTTAGTGCCAAAACTCAGGAAGGCAACTCCATGGTGAGACCCAGCCAGCTACACGTGTTTATCCGTCGCTGAGCTCCATATATGCCAAGTTCTCACTCTGTGACATTCCTGGGGAGATTTAGACATCACTCACTGAGTCCTGCCCCGTTTCCCAGCTGATGGTCCAGGTGTCATTCAAAACCGCATCCAGGTTGGTGCTGATGGGCCTGGCTGAGCCCTGTGGACAAAGGAAAGGTATTAGGGGCGATTCCTTTCACAGAGATTTGCATTTTAAAGAGGTTTATTTGAGGTTCAGGTCTGTAAACTCTTCATGTGGAGACACAATGCTGTGGTGTTGAACTCCTGATGTAAGTGTGCTTAAACGCTACCCATTAACCCAGCTCATGAGGCTTTTTGGGACCACCTGCAAGTTTCATACCTCCTTTTAACAGAGTTCCCCGTCAGCTCAGATTTTGTGTTACAAGTTGGGTTTAGAACTTTTCCGCTCTTTTCCACACTGTATTTTTTTTACATTTGGGGAAAAGTATTTTCCAATCTGAGGTCATCAACATCTTTGTCATTGTTATTACCAGAAACCAAATCACAAAAAGCCAGTCACAAAAGCATAAGCAGGCAGAATTGCAGCAAGTGTGTTCTGGCAATCTTAAAAACTGTGGTAGTGTTATACCCAGTTAAAGGAGATTTGGTATAAAATTCAATACTTGTAGTGCATGTAGAGCTTGATCTGCCACAGCAACACATTTTTGGGGATGAGATACCAGACACTGATGAATGTAGATACTACTTCTTAACTGGTGAAGACAAAGTTAAATTTAAGGGGAAAAAAACCCCAAACCTTAACGAAGCTCACCATTTGTTTGCACCTCCTAAAGGACATCATCAGTCTCCGGTGGTAAATGATAGGCAAGCATGTATTCTGATATTTGGAGTTGATGGGGAAAAATGGCATTCCCAAGTAAAAGTGTAATTTAGTTTCACCTTTTAGTTTTAAAATACATCATCCTTCATCCCTTGTCATGAGTCATGAACTTTCTTGCATGACTGAGAGAGAATAAATTAATATCTATTAAGATCTTTACATTTTTTCCCTTAAAATAGCACCATTTTAGCTCATTGATAGATATTGTTCAGTTTAATGTAATTCTGGTACTTTGCAAGATTAAGCCTCAATCAGCAGCTTCTTGGGCTTTTCATAATGTTCAGTCACAAGGTACCTGTGGAAGATGATATCAAAAGTGAGAGCGCGGATTGCTTGTGTTTACTAAAGCTTCTGACTGATGCTGAATCTGATCTACGTGAAGGAAATAAAGGAGTCTAGCAACGTGTCCATTCTGCCAATGTTAAAGCTATTTTTTCCTTTTTAATTTGTAAAGAAATATCTCTTCTTGAGACTAATCCAATCAGTAATTGAAATTTGTAGTTGAATATAAAAAATATTTTGCCAGTCATGCTTTAATTCCTTAAAATAATATACTAATTAGAGTCATAATATTATCATCACGTAACCACTTTGATTTAAAATCTCAGATCTGAATGTGGATGTTTTTTCTATTGGGTACCTCCCCAGTCTGTCTGTAGGACTCTTCTGGAGTTTAATGTCTTTTGCAAAAAAATTAGCATCATTTTAGAAAAGTCATCAGCAATGAAGCTACTGATCCAGGCAATGTTGTTCCAGTTTCCATTAGTGGTGGTGTTATTACTATAGAAGTTTTACAGCTGACAATGGTCATGAATATGGTTTTTATTACTAAATATATAAATATGCAGCCTGAAAGGATTTCTGTGGAAAGTTAAAATTTAATTTCACTGTTGGTAGATTGCCATCATTCAGTTGTCTGCTGCGATTACTGATTGGTTTTGAATGTTCTGTGCCTTACTTTGAGCTTAGAGGCTGTATGAATGTTTTTTTTAACCTCCCATCAAAAATAATTTCAGGGAAGCTACCGTTAGTGTTCGGGGCAAAATGTGCCTTTTACAGCCTTCTGGCTCATTTTTAGCAGTCAGCTGACTCTACGGCACTTGCGCCAGCAGACGACCCCACTGCTGGTTTCAGGCATCTGTCCATCTGGGGAGCAGAGCTGGAAATCACGCAAATGCAATCCAGATGTGAGCCTGAAGGAGATGGGCCTTCTTCCCCATTACCTCAGTCGCAGGAGCAGGAAGGCTTCTACATAGTCATCTGTCATTGCGGTGCGTAACGTCCTCAGCTCCTTGTGTCTCTTCCAAGTGGGATGGGATTGTCTGGGGCAACTCCTGGGGCTGATGGCCTTCCTTTATTTTCTTGGTGGGTCTCTAAAAGCTACCGAGGAGGGGTCAGCAGTTCTTGGGGTGATGATCTTTTAAAAAACAAACAAACAAACAAAAAAACCACAAACCAATGACATAACAAAAAAAACTTTATAAAATCCCTTGGCTGATACTTCAGCTGAGGGAGGTAACCAAGTCATAGCTCAGTACCATATGACAGTCATGGTGACCACAGGCTCAGCTCCTACCCTGGGACTGGCTTTCAGCAACTGTTAATGTTGCCTGGCCACAAGAATTGGGAAGATGCCAGGAGATGAGCAAACCTGTAAATCAGCAGCTGGGGAGAATGATGGTCTTCTGCATGGGGTTAGGTGCATTTGTGCCGGAGATCTCCATGGACATCCTCCCTTCTTGAAATGACCACGGGCTTTCACAGCCATAGAAACCTTCAAAGGGATGTGTCTTGCACTCCAGTTTGTGTAACCTCTCGTCGCTGTCGGAAAAATGTAAAAACTTCAGGCTGATGCTTTTGTCTGAGTTTGTAACTGGCTTCAGAAGCCTTAATAACTTACTGCTGACCTGGAAAAAATTAGGAAGAGGAGGGGGCTTTCTCTGGCAGCCTTGTACTGGCGAGTAGTCTGGGGACATTTTTAGTACCTACAGATTCCAGAAATAATAAGCAACTTATGATGCTTACTCCCGAAATCTGATTTTAATTATGGCTTTGGAACAGCGTTCATGAACTGGACTCATATCTCGGCCCATGATGGCAAAATGAAATTGCAGAGATGAGAATCACGCTTGTATTCTTGGTCTGCCAAGTACCTTCTTTCCAGCTCCCGCTATTTTCAGCCTGTCTGTGTGTGAGGCTGGTTCAGGCTGTTCCTCTTCTTATTACAACAAATTGTTTTGACACTATATGCAGATGGAATTTGCACCCAGAGTAGCAATACTGAGATTAATCGGAGCTGTCAATCTCACCTTTATTGTCTTGGCACCGTTTACCTGCCACTGTGGAAGATGCTGAAGTCAGAGATAATTTAGGACTGTTTCTGTGGGCAGCAGCAGCAAACGAACAAGGGGAGGAAGCATGGTGGTCTTGCTGAACCCGTGTCTTGAACAAAACAGAAAACTTGCCAGATAGAACCAAAACCGTTTTTTGCCTCGCCAAAAGATAAGTAAAATTGCAGTTGAACAGTATAGTTCATGCAGAATATTTGCCGTTATTGAAATCTGACGCAGAGGAAAGCGAGGATGCGTATCTTGGCTTCTTTTGGATGCAGAAATGACTCCGTAAAGTTCCGTCTCGTCCCATCTTCCTTCTCCGTGCCAGCCTGTGCCTGGGTGTGGAGGACGTGTTTGAGGGAGGTGCAGCCTGGCCGGAGGTGCTCAGGAGCAGAGCAGTGGGCTGTGCCCTGCCAGGAACAGGCTGCCCAGGGAGGTGGTGGAGTCACCATCTCTGAAAGTGTTCAAAAAACGTGTGGATGTGGCACTTCGGGACATGGTTTAGGGGGCATGGTGGTGTTGGGTTAACGGTTGGACTTGATGATCTTGAAAGTCCTTTCCAACCTAGTGATTCTGTGAAACCTTGGCACAGCGATTGCTCTCCGTGCTTTGTTCTCCACCGTCCCTGTCCTCATTTTAGGTCATCACCCTGCATTTGGCAGAACAGATCCCTGGCCTTGTGGCTTGAGAGACAGTTGTCAATAAGATCTAATACAGAATAATCAACCAGGAATTTAAATGTTTCAATCCATTAGGGTATTCTGTGCATGCTGCAGCAAAACAAAAGAGCATTGTTGTTTTGGGTTGGGTTTTTTAGTTTGCCCTTTTAGAAGTGGGTGATGTTTCTATAAAAGGTTTTTTGACAGACAGGGAGAAGACAGCATTTGTTTTATAACCTTTTGTATTAGGCTTTGAATCTAATTTTGAAATGTAAGCACTTACACTTCACCTGAAAAATATGCAGGCAGTCTTAAATGGACACTTACATTCAGGCGTACGCTTTTATGTAAATATGTTTTGCGTGCCCAATTTCTCATTAACACAAGGTCACAAATTAAGTTTCTTACGTATTTACATAACATCTGAACATGAATTGCATACAACTGCTGATTGCATGAATGCGCCTATTCAGGATTGATACGGGCTTTGTGTCTGTATTTGTATATGAGTGTCAATATATTCACAGAGACAGGTCGAAGCATTAGATGCCGATACAGGAATTTTCCATATTTCTAAATATTGATAGGTTTTAAGAGGATATTTTGTCTAGCTTCTTGATTGTTTTTTCCAAACAGAATTTTCTTGAAACTTTTTTGCCCTTTTCTAATACTGTTTTTTAAAATGTAGTTCTAACTGTATTTGACAGTCATCTTCACAAAACGTTTTGCCAAAGACAGCATAGAAGAGCATATGTAGTAGTGATGCTATTGATCTTTATAGACATTAAGCTTGCTGATGCTGCTGTGAAATAGGTAAAATAGTACATTAATTTTATAGATGGGCAAATGCTTTAATTTGTTTTCCCCTCTCAATTTTTCCAAGTAACACTGTGAGTCAATAAGTACTATTATCCATGACTCAGGAGCCTATTAAATAAATATATTTCATGCACATGTGTAAGATCATTATATACGTATAACCAGATCATCTGTAAATGGCAACTAGATTCAGAAATTATGCTGTTGCACATGAATTAAAATAGGCTGCAGCGTTGTCCGAACTTGCCATCAATGATATGATGATGAGTGAGGGTCCACATGGAAGCCTCGCGGTCGTGTGTGCAAGGGATGCCTGAATATCACCCACATGGGGTTCCTCCTGCCTGCTTCCCGCTCCCCTCCAGCAGCTCTGGGCTGTCCTTGAGCAGTCCACCCCAGCCTGACTGGCAGCGTCTTTCCAGACACCTCTGTGTCAACAGCAGGTTTGAGTTGAGTGAGGAGAAACCTGGGTCATTTTTCTTCCACCTGCTCCTCTTCCACCCCTTGGATGCTCTCGGTGGAGTGTGACTGGGAGAGTCCGTCTTGGATGAACTCTATGGGAGAGAAATGTTAGCACATTTTCTTTGGATCAGGAAAGGTTTGCTTATTCACTGTTCAAGCTGAAGTTCTCTCAAAAGCTTTTAGTTGAATGTGGATATCTTTTAGCGGTATTATTAGGCAAACTTTGGTATACGCGTTCTTGATGATGGAGAAGAGAGGGACGAAGCAGAACTACCAGTTTTTGGTTTTCTTTTAGGAGGTGTCCTATGTGGTGACGTACTGGGTATTTTAGAGTTGAAATTTGAAGAGAACTCGTTTGGCACTTGTAGTATTTTTCCAAAGTCTGATTTTAATCAGCCAAATAACTGAAACCAACTCCTCCCAAGAATCCATCATAAAACCTAGTTTCTTACTCAATATGTTTGCTTTCTGAGCTAGCTCCTTGGCCAATTTTCCAATGGAAGATTGCCTTTTTTTCCCATGGGAGCGATTCCCTTAGCATAAGTGAACGCCCAAGTGAAATGAGGCTTGTGTACCAGCATCTGTCATCAGCCTGCGCTTA
The DNA here is from genome assembly GCF_000687285.1 of Phaethon lepturus. NCBI lineage: Eukaryota > Metazoa > Chordata > Aves > Phaethontiformes > Phaethontidae > Phaethon > Phaethon lepturus. The sequence continues at coordinate 15,242 of NW_010563010.1, forward strand.
CTGCCTGGGATGGTTTATGGATGAAGGAAACCAGCAGAGACCCCGCAGCCACTTTTGGCCGCCACGTGAGAATTCCCCGGCGTTGGGTTACCCAAGACTGATGCTTGTGATGCACGCTGGACTGCGTGATGGCACGAGGCTGTAGTGGGAGGAACTGCGTGGACATTAGGTGATGGGGTAGAACATGCCTTTCTTCTGCTCCAGAATGGGATCCTCATCTCCTGTGCTGCCTCAGTGAGATACAGGCAGCCTGACAAAGGAGTGTGCATCAAATCAATGAGCCTCACACCACATGCCTGAGTTTTGATGGACCTAATGTCAGCATGGAGGTGCATAATGGTCCCTAGAAGACCATAAACTAGTAGAAGTCAGAATATCCCTTAACTGCTGTGATTTAAACCTAGAGTCAGTCCTGGGAGTCACTGAAGTGCAAAAACCTGCACCAGTGACTTAAGTCTCGCTACCTTTTCCTTAAACATCCTCTCTTTCCCAATAAGGAGTTGCTTATGCTTCTCCTAGACATTATAAACATGACATATTTACATGAGAATGAGTTGAATTCTCCCTACCTCATGTCTCGCCAAGAAAGCAAGGTCCTAATTTCTTATTGCAGTGTTTTTGTAAGGCCAAATAGGATTTTAAGGGGCAGAAATAACAAAGCTGAATCATCAGATCACGGTTTGAGTGTCTGATCTCAGTTGGAGTTTTAGGGGCGGGCACTTGCAAGTTAGACAGTTACTATTCTAGAAGAATTTTGCAGTTCCTTGACTGTTAGGGAAACACTGGAGGGAAGTAGAAAATGAGATACTTTCAGGATGTCTAAAAGTAATATAGTTCAACTGCGTATGAAGAACAGCCATCATTGACTTGATGCCCTCCCCTGAGATCGTTAGGACTATTACAGGCGCTAATCAAACTGCCTCCAGGAACTTCCTTTTAAAGAGGTAAAAAGGAAGAAACTGTGAAACAAAAATGTCTTTTCATCTATCAGGAACAGAACAACTTTTGTGAAGGTCTCAGTGGCATAACTTCACCCTTCCCTTTTGATAAAGCCTAATTTTTTAAGGATAGTTTCCCGATCCATCAGTTGGACACGAAGGCAGCACACAGCTGGTATCGGGGCTGGCACCGCAGGGCTATCGCAGCTGCAAGGAACGGCGTGGGAGAGACGCAATGCTGGGTTCAACCATGGAGGGAGTGCTTTGCACCCCCAGCCCTCACCTTCCCTTCCCCTAAGAGGCATGAAGGGCTGGTGTCTGCTGCTCTGTGACCAGCTCCTGGTATGTAGCATTCATTTGAATTGGAGACGTGGAGATGAGTCTTCGCTCTTGATTAGTGAGAAAAGTGCTCCTTGCATTAGGTCAAACTGTGTCCTCATTTATGTCTGTGAGCCCTGCGGGAGCAAACGTGGGTAGCCCAGCCTTGTAGGGTCAAGCTGGTCTTTTGTCGCCTCGAGAGCGTGTATTGTGTAAATCTGGTGTTTCCCGTCTGACTGTATTTTATTCAGGAATCAGTCAACATAGATTTGTTTAACCAAACTCAGTCAGGCTTTCACTATAGAGGGGCCACGTCTACAGAGTACGGCATTTGTAGTCGGCGTTGAGACAGTTTACGGTACAGATTGTGTTTTGCTGCCTTTCTGCAAAAGAGCACTGCTAGCTGCAAAACCAGAGGGTACAGCACCGTATGGCTCCTTTCACAGTACGGCTCCTGAAAACAGTCTCAAATTTTATTCATCTCATTGTCAATGGATGGCAGCGACATACCCTGCCTCTATTCCTGATATATTAGTAACACCGAGACTGGTAATGGCGGAGCGTAAATGTGCTCTCTGCACGCTCCGTCACCTAAAATCTGTTGATGGTTTTGAAAAGCTAGATAAAACTACCTAGTCGATTTAATTTAAACTGAAGGTAGATCTTTTGTGTGAGATTTACTCATTTTAGTTCTTCCAGTTATTTAGGATCTCCATACCGTATTGGTCCAACAAAGGTCTTAAAAATCAAAATTGGAATGGTAGGATTTTTTGCTGATAAACCTCTCATAAAAATTCATCCCCAACAGCAAATTTTTCTTATGAGGGTTGGAGCAGTGCTTGCAACACGTATTTGAGGGTTAAGGATTTGGCCAGAGGGTAGACTGATTGTAGAGTACAAAGGCTGCATAGTTTTCAATTACACAAAACGTGTAAAGCTAAACTTCATGTGGAGACATTCGTTGCAAGCACACATATTTTCTGCTCTTACATGGGTGACTAGAATTGTGTATTTAGCCACATGGGTTATTAAATGCAACTTAGTTAATGGCATTTTCCTCCCTTCCAGAGGTCTCCCACACCACATTATTGCTTAGTGGCATTTAGTTCTCTCTTTCCATCATACCAAACGCCCTCGAACAAGCGTGTGTGAAGAGATCTCCACCAGCAGCAATCATTGATCTGGTGCAAGGGATCACAAATAAAGCTTCTTTAGGGTTGCATCACGGTGCTGCCTGTGAGGTGTGGCTTTGGTAGCCAAACAAAAAAATCCTTGTTGATCGTACTTGGATGCTTATTGTGGAACTTATTAGCAGAAGTTTAGCTTCAGCCCCTTTCTTACAAGTTTTAGCAGGAATTTCCAGCCTTCCCTGAGCTCTTTAGCTGATGTGCAGTAGAAATCAAGAGGAATAATTTGCATTTTTGGTGTTTCCTGCTTTCGGCCAAACGTAAAATATCCTCCATTAATTCCAGTCACACTTAGAGGGTGATAAGTTTTAATTTTGGTTCTGTTGCCAAAATTGCTTTGGTGTACTACCCCTGCTTAGCACAGTGCCTAAGCTAAATGGGAATGTAGAAAATTCAGCCTTTTTTCAGTAAAGCCAAAAAATACTTTATTCCTGTTGACATAATTTCAAAATGATTGAATGTACTCTTTTTCTTGTAAATGCTTCCTAATTTTATGTCTAACCCTGTTGCATTTCAGTCAGAGGATCTCTTGGATAATTGCAATCAATTAAAAATCTGACAAACTACAATCACTCTCATTCACTCTAAACCCTGAGTGCTTTTTCCAGAGGTCAAAATTTACTAAGATAAAATAAAACAGAAGGGCCTGCTGGAAGCACCAGTTCTCCATAAGGGCTCTTTACCTGTATAGAGTGAATTTATTTGGTGAACACAGTGATCACGAGAATAAGAAACACCTATTGTTGCAAATCTGCAGCAAGATTGTCTTAACTTTTTAGAAAGGCTTGCCTTAGGATGGGGGGTCAAATAGGAAAATTTGGGCTGGGCGAGTAAAAAAAAAAATCACAAAAATCCAATCTTAAGTTTTGGGAGGAGGCAAAGGAGAGGGGCAGCAGTCATTCTTTAAGGCAGACCCCTTTGCTCAGCGTGTGTCTCCTGCTCTGTCCCGCAGCCCCCTGCTCGCCGTCTGTTTTGCCGCCTCCTGCGGAGTCCCGGGAATCGCCCTGCTGACGCTGGGAGTAAACCCTCTCACCGGGGCCCTGGGAGCCTTCAACATTTTCTTGTACACGTGTTGTTACACACCCATGAAGAGAATGAGCATTGCCAACACGTGGGTGGGAGCTGTCGTCGGTGCCATTCCCCCCGTCATGGGCTGGACTGCGGCCACTGGTAGTCTCGATGCTGGTGAGTATAAAACCCTTGCATCTGGGCAAGGGGCTGTCAGCGTTGCCTTTGGGAGAGCTAAAAAGACCTACTCAAAAGGCAGTAAACCTCGTTCTTTATGCTTGTTGACCTGATGCTGCTTCAAAAGCAGATATATTCTGGCGTTCGCAGTGCCCAGGTCTGTTACAGCACGGTACCATAAGGACTGAATGAGTAGACATGATTGTATAATTATCCTTACGGGGGCATTTCAGGGGCAAACGTCAACTGATAAAAGACCATGTCCTATTGAATATATGTTCAGGCCATCCTAAAAAAAAAAAAAAAATCTAGAAGGAAAATAGTGTCTTTGGGGTTTACATGGAAGAAAGCATTATGTAATTTCAGGATTAAAACCATAACCAGTAAGATCCAACTTACAAGTCAGGAGCTTTCAGCTGGAAAATTCCCAGTTGTGTTTATTACTGTCTTTCCACAAGTCAGAAAATATCCTAGGAAGATTAATTTATTGGTGTGTTTCCTAATTGCCCACTTCTAAACTCCAAGTTATAAACGTTCCTTCCCCCCCTCCTTGAAAAGCAAACGAAGATTTCTATTTTAGTAACTGTGAACCATTTTTACATCCCTCAGTAAACACTGATCTCTTCAGCAGCTAAGCTCTGACACAATTAGGGCTTTTTTTTCCTGCCAGCTAGAAACTTAAGAATCAGAGTGGCTCCACATAGTTATATTCTGAAGAAACTCATGAAGTTCAATTAACAGGTCTGTTAAGAATTTTTTTAGCGCACACTCATCCCACAGTGTGGCATATTTAAGGCTTGAATAATGCTTTCAACAACAAGGCTTTTAACTGGAAATTATCAGAATCTGTGCAAAATCCATAGCACACCATTCTTCATTTATGTTACATGCTTCCTATAAAAATCAGTCTGAATTGACTTTGTGTACACATGTTCTGACACAGATCTAATCCAGAGCTGGGATGAAGGGTTTTGTGTTTTGGTTTTTTTTTAATCGTGTGTGACACTTCTATACAAACATTTACTTCTCTGAAAATTTTTTTTATATTTAGACCTATAAATTATATGTGTGTATATGTATAGCGTCTCAAGTTAAGGAGTACATAACAGACATCATTAAAAGCTCTGTGTTTCTGAAGAGAAGAGAATGAATTAAAAACACAAAATGTGTATTTTTAAGGACTGTATCATTCTGGCTGCAGTTGCTTAGACCTTGGATCTTACGTTGTTTAGAGATTTCTGCGTTGGTTTTGGCATATCTTTGCAGAGTTGATGCTAGAAGATGACTCTCATGTGGCCAGGCTTCACCTGCAAAGTCCAGTCTGGAGGAGCTGGAGTGAAGAGCTCTGGCTCACCAAAAGCCCTTGTTGTAGAGGCTGTCACAGTTCAAATTTTCACCCCTGGTTTTAAAATGGCAGCTGAACTGCTGCAGTTAAAGCCCAGCACATTAAAGTAAACTGGCACTGATTTTCATTATCTTTAATTTGTCAAGTTGCAACTTGCTCTTTGAGATCTATTTGACAAAGAGCTAAGCTGTCCCTGTAGGGCAGGCAGGCAGAGCAGGCAGCAGAGAGCACCATCTTTGTCCCAAGTAAGCTCTTCCTTTCTAATTTGCGACTGAGATGACCCTCTCAACAAGTCCCTTGCCAGATCTGCAGGAGGAGATAATCTCTGGCAATGATGCTGTCAGTGGAAGATGATAACATAAAACCACCTGAGCAGACTTTGCCAGAACATGATGATCTGCACTGGTGCATAACCTGGTGTTTTATTGTTTGTTCTGGGTAGCTAAAACCTTCTACAGTCACCTCCCAGCCTGTGTCAGTGAGGCCAGGCAGCTTGTTTAATAGAGAAAGAAATGTTATTGAGCTGATACTGGTCTTTGTAATGAAGCACACCTGGGGAAAGTCCTGAAAACGGTGACCTGAATGTAATATTTTAATGCATTTCAGTATTTTAAAAAAAAAAAACACCACCTTTAAAAAGCAAAGAGATAACTAGAAGAAAAGGACTGCATTACAAACTACGATTTTCAGTGTTAAGCGTTCTACTATTGCAAAGGAGAAGAGAGTTCAGCATCTGGCGGCACCAGCCCTGCGCAGAGGACAAGCGGGGCGTCCGCCTGCGTACGTACACGACTTGCAGACCTGCGTCCCGTCTCTAACCAGGCTACCCACAGTTGTTGAGCTCATTAATAATGTGTAATTAGCTTGGAGACTTAACCTAGGTAGAGGTGTGAAAATGCATTTGCACCTCGTTTTAAAAAAAAAAAAATCATTCCACTCAATAACAAAGAGGAATGTGAAGGAAGGGAGTTGGAACACTAATGAGAAGGAAGGTTCTCACCGCTTAACTGGTGTTTTTTTGAGTTTACATTTTGCTGTGAATTTTCTCTCCTTGTAATCTTCTCACAGCAGCCGCATTGTTGTGCGTATTGCTGGTTGTAGGGAAAACAACACTGAAGTATAGACCTTTCATTACCATTCGAGGGGGTAACCAAGTGTTACACTGCACCGTGTGGTACCCTAGGACAGCCGTGTCTGCGCTCTCCTGTAATGTCAGGAGTTCAGCAACGTCCCTGGCGTGGTTCATAGCTACTGCTGCAAGACGCTCTTGGTCGTCTGAGAGAGTTGGAGATGAATCCGAGTTTCCGATTCCAGAGATTATAATAAAGCATCTTAGATTGGAGCAGCCTTGTTTCAATTTGTCTTTGTTTTATTTATAGCTTCATTTTATTTATAACTTAAATTCAGAGGTTAATATCTTGACAATTTCTTGCACAAGAAACAAATACTGCATGTTTGCAGATAAAAATCTGGGACCCTTCTATTTCCAGTGATGCAAATACTTGCTTTTATTTCTTATGCTACACATCTCTTGCAGATCGTACAGTGATTCCCAGTGATGCTTGCTCCCATTTCTGCCCCTGATAGGTAACTTTAATTATATGCTCTTAAGCCTGATTGAACATCCTGCCCCTAACCCTAGATTTTGTGCCAACATAATTTAGGGAAAACCTCACATTTCAAAAGCGAAAGATAAGGCTATCTCTGGGAAGATGTGGAATTCTTTGTTGTGGGTTTGGGGGTTTCTGTGGTGTTTTTTTTTTAATGGCAGCTGTTTGAAACTGATGAAAGATCGGGAATGTTAACATTTCCTCGCTGGGGGAGCCAAGTGCAGGTGAGATGGTCAAAGGTGCGTGATAAATGTAATTTATCACGTGGATATCACTACCACATATCTGGTGTATTTATGCAGAACTCAACTGGCAGCCTGTGATTTGCAGTAACACGTTTGCTTCCTTGAAAGCAGATTACATTGCTCCTTTGTGGTACTATGTATTTCCAAAGAGATTTGTTTTTCTAGTAAATCTACACACCCTCAAATTGTTTCTCCTGCTTTTACAAAGGAGGGGCTAGCAGAAAAAATAGTGAAATCCACTTAAAGCCTTAAGTGATAGCATAAAGACGAGAAAAAGGCAAAGCTCGGAGAGCGCCCTGTTCTGTGCTGGATCCTCCTGCCGTGCGGGATCCACACGCAGGAGAGCTCGTGGCTGTGCCACGCTGCTGTTGAGCCTCTGGACAGACGTCTTGAGGAAGTAACAGAGCTATTTATTTTGGCACGCGAGAGCCACAACGTATACGTGCTTTAAATTACCCTTGTGTCACTGGTCTTTCTCCCCAGACTAATGCTGCAGCTTGCTTGTTAGAAATGTTTGCTGCCCATTTAAACTTGTTATTTCTAGTTAGCAGAAAAACTGTATCTGGAGTAAATGTTTCCAAGTGGTGTAGCCCGTATATATGAGCCGATAGCTCACAGCCTTACACGTTTTGTCTTTCGTCCACTGAAGGCTCGATCCCAGCCAGCGAGCGGTGTCGGTGTCTTAGAGCGGAGCAATTCAGTGCCACGGTGTTCATATAAACCACCCAGTTAGATGGAAGTGACAAGCAGGGGTCCTCAACATAATGTGCTTATCAGTTAAGGGGATTTATTCTGAGTAGGTGGCAGTGGCATAGCAGATAACAGCCCTGACAGTATAGCAGACATTACAGACCCATGGTGGCCTGGAGCCATAGGTATTACTGCACCAAAGAATGTTTATCTCAAGAGACTATTTAGTTTATCTCAGATGCTCCACTTCTGGTCTCGCTTTCCTGAAAGACATCTTGTACTGATTTTCATTCATTTTCAGAAATTTAAATAATTCCTGGGGCTATGGAATTTATAGACTGAGTATCAATTGTAATCATGTGGAGGCTGATTTTTAAATTGCCTTTACTTTGTAATTCAAATTGTGTTGTATGGTAGACATTAATTATGTCAGCCAACATCTATTTACAAATGGGGATTTAAAAACGGGCCGTTCTTATCAGCTAGTGACATTTGGCAGATGGATGGTTTCAGTAACAAAAAAAAAAAAAGAGAATAGGGGGGAGGGGGGGCTGCGCCCAACCTGTCAATGGCTGGAGACTCTCATACCTTCCCTGATGTAGCACTTGTCTGCTGGGAGGAGGGAGAGCAAAGCAACAGCTTAATGGCATGCACAACAAGCTTGGAGATCTTCGTGTCCCTTCCAATTAAGCACTTTGAGCTTTCAAAGCCCCTTGATGTGCGAGCAGGTCTGGGAGCCAGCCGTACGCCGGGGCAGGGCAGCTCCCTGTCCTGCCGCAGGAGCACGGGAGGCTCCGACTATAAACTACCTGTAGTAAAATCGGCTTTTCAGGGTTTCGCTTCTCAGATGAAAGATGACAGAATTTGTGGTCTGTTCCAGAGGAAACGGAGATACTCGTGTCACTGACATATGAGAATTGGAAGCTGGGGGCCCAGGAGTGTGCTTTGTGGGGGTAAAAACTGTAAAAACCGAGGTGGAGGGGCAATACTAGTAAGCAGCTGCTCTGAATTTAGGACAAAAGACAGTGGGCTATTTTTTTCCCCCCTTTCCATCTTCACAAGAGGCAAAAGAAATGGCAGTTCCACTGCTGGGGCACCTGGGGGACCGATCCCACGAATTCACAGGCAATGTGCCCTTGCCCGGTTCTCTGCCCCACGCCTGGCTGTTGGGGCACCTGGAGCAGGTGGGGCTGTGCAGCAGCCCCCGTGCCCCAGGCGTGTGACACAACACCCGCAGGAGACGCAGGACGGGGGTCTGCAGGAGGGACTCCCGCCCTCGGGCTATGGGCAGCCCCGCAGGGAGCCTGGAAGAGCTGGTTGGTGAGGAGCCCCTGCGTGGCTCTGCAGGTTTGCCGTCCTCTGCTGAGTCTGGTCCTGTGGCAAATAACTTCCTAAACATATTTGCACATAACGAATGGCCTGTGCAAAGACTGTGTTTTCATCTTACTCAACAGGCTCGCTTTTTTTATGCCATCTGTTGCTGGGCTTAGCTGAGACAGATTATGTATGGCGTTGTTTTTTTTTCAACCTTGCCTGTATAATGAAAGGTGTTTCCCTGTGAGGCTTTTGGCTGTAATAACCTGTTGTGTGTCATACAAAAAGTGTGCGTGCCTGCGTGTATCCATAGCCACACCGCTTTTCTCTGCATGGCAAGTGGACCTGAGGACATCTGGTTTCCTCCTGCTAAAGGCAGTGGCCAGGAGCATTCCCTCGAGGTGAAAAACCCCACTGCCAACTTCATTTCCCATTCGCGGTGGACACCGAGGATCGTCCTTTTGTTCTGCCGACAGCCTGTACACACGGCCAACGTCCCCTTCCCTTTATGTGCTGCAGCAGAGAAGTCTATCGCAGCCCCGAGACGCTCCTGTTCCACGAGCCTTTTGTGCCATCCTTGAAGAGAAACAGCTATTGAAACCCATGACCATGAAGCTTTTGAGTTTTCCAGTGTTTTCCTCCTCGCCCTTCGTTTACATGACTCTGTAACCTTGAAGGTGCACAATTAGGGCCGCGCGCGGGGCTGTGCGTGCCTGTGCTGACAGCCAGGACCATTGTTTGCAGCCCAGAGACCTTGTGCAAAGCTTTAGAAGAGATACTTTTCCTTTTTGCCTTCTCAAGGCTGCTTAGCTGCTCACGCGGCATCAGACACAAGCAGTAGCATCTGCTTTTGTTTTCCAGTGGAAGCAGAAGCACCGGTTGTTGTCTTACTGTGGTGCTGATATAGGAAATGCCACAGTGGTAAAATAGCGGGGAATTGCATCAGTTTGGTTAAGGTTCATGACTAGATAATTCCCAAATGTCTTTGTGTTTGAGAAGGCTTCATAATCACACATTGAGATGTAAATTTTGTAGAGCTAATCCCTTTTCTACTCCCAAAGACAATGGGAAAAATTAAATAGTAGGTAACATTTTTCCTCAGGAGTGATTGTGTCAGAGCAGTATCTTAAACACTTGTGGTTGGTGGCCAGTTGAGTTACCCTGGTAGTAATTTTCCATCTCAGAAACAAGCTGAAGGCAGTAATTATTGCACCCTCCAGCTCTCCTTCACAAACAGAAAATGCCACCACCAGCTTAATAAACCAGTCTTTACATATCAGGACACTACAGCTGCGTTATGGACATGACTCTCCAAACCCCTCTGAATATTTGTACTAACTCTTCCAAATAATCTTTGGTTGTTTAATATTACATTGAATCTGCAATGGGCAACAAGGCTTTGACAAGACTTCAAAGTCTTTCTTTACCGCTGTAATTGCTTCCTAGTTAGAAATCTCCGGGGAAGACTACCACGTTAAACTTGTTGTGAATGAGCACAAAAGAAAAGAGAGACAATAGAAGCTTTGGAGATGTATTCAGTATGTTTCCTGCCAGCGTAACATCCTATAAAAATCATGCAGGACTACAGTGAAGAGTTTTGGACTGGTTATGTTAAATTTCCTGTAGAAAAGGTGAAAAATGTGGTCTGAGGCAGTGCAGTTGCTCACAAGCAGGTGGATACAGCTGGACCAAGTCAAGTCTCTGAGCTCTAATCTACCTTGTCTGGATTAAAGAGGAGTAATTTGTTCAACATCTTTTAAGGGAGGAGAGCCAGTTGCGTGCTATCAAGTAAAACGGTGTGTGGTTGTTTCCTGACTACGATCCATTAAAAGGCTGAGCTTAGACTACCAAAGCCTTCCCCTCCTGACAGCAGCCAAACTCATACCAGTTTCCTAGAGACCAAAGGCTGGTGCTTTCCTCTAATAAGTCAGGGAGCTACCAAGGTCTGGAAATAATTTTAAAATTCCTTCACATTATTCAAGGCAGAAGAATTACTAAAATTGTGCTTTAAGCAAAACAGCATTCTTAGGTTGCCAAGGCAGTAAACACCAGCTTTGGGAAATGCAGTAAGATTTCAACATCTGTTTTGGAGCTGATATTTTAACCATTCCATGTTTATTTTAATGCCTGGTTGGCCACTTCCCAGTCACACATATGCAGCACCAAAGCAAAGACAGAAGGAGCGAGTCCGTTCTTGAATTGATGCTACAGATCAGCTTCCCCTTCCTTTTTTTGTTTCATTGATTAAGCAAATAGGTGTTTGTGCTGTCTAGAGCTTGAAAGTGATACCAGAGGTTTGCAGAACACTAGAGGGAAAGCACTGTGTGTTGTCTGAAGAACAATGAGAAGGATAAGAATCATAGAATAGTTTGGGTTGGGAGAGACCTTCAAAGGTCATCTAGTCCAAGAAGCAACAGTAAGTTGTTAATCTCTGGTGTGTTTTCAGGAACACAACGTCAATACAGCAGTCTCTGTAGATAACCTTGGAGATGTTTGCCTTGGCTTGGGCAGACAGGCCCACGTTCATCTGCCTGCCCGGGCTGGTTGGACTTCAGCTGGCCCTGCTCCCACCAACACACGCTGTGCTCTAGCCCATGCCCTCTTGTAGCTCAAGTCCTTTTCTGCCCTGGAAGAACTTGCCTTCAGAAATTTTTTTGAGAGTTTCAGTTGGATCATCACAAACTATTGTGTCTTGTTTAAAGCAGACAGCTGAAATAATTCAGCTATGGGTGAAATCATCACTACTGTTCCATGTGCCAACTGTACAACGTACTCTTTGATGATGAAAGATATTGCCAGCATGAAAGAAGCATATTTCAAATAGCTGCTTAAGAGAGTGACGTCCTCAGCATGAGACAGTCAGGCAGGATCCAAACGCTACTTCTGCCTTTTAGCGGGTAAGAAAATAGGTTTGCAGTCCTCAGGTTGCTTTATGTGAATGAAATGATTTTCTCAGAACAATGCTACTGGCGTGATTTCTGCTGGCACTGATAGCTCGGCAGCTGAATGTGCCCACTCTTTCTTGAGTAGACGATGTAGAGACTTGAACAGACTCTGTACCCTTTACAGGACATAAGAGATTTGGGGGACTCACACTCGGGTCTGGAGCTTTTCATCCCTGGGTCACTGATCCTGGCTCAAGCCCAGGATAGACAGGACAAGAAGCTGTTGCTACCCGATTGCTCTGCTCTCCTCTCCACGTGTTAACCAGTGGTCAGAGTTCAGACCCTGCAAAGGCTTATACCCTAAAAATCATCTTCCGGTTTCCTGCTCTTAGGTGCTCTTCTTAGCAGAGAGGCCAAGGGTTCA
>NW_010563010.1:27413-41731 GCF_000687285.1 Phaethon lepturus
CATTGCTTCTGCACCTGAGATTTGGACCATCCAGCAAATGAGGTCCATAAATTGCTTCAAAAGGAATAAAACGTGAAATTTTAATCAAAGTTTAGAGGTACCACGTGGCCTTCTTGACACCATGAAGAGCATAAATTCAGGGGGACGTGCTTCTTGCTCTTGTAATTCTGAAAATTAGACTGTCAGCTACTGTGGTTTGCAAGCCCAGAATCACTAGTTGCTTTTGGAAGTCTCACCTCACAATTATTTCCAAGTCTTACCCAAATTTGTTGAACCTTAAAACGTCTTGCCAAGCAGTTTTGGAATGACTGTGGAATTTAGTGTCTTGTTTGTTTTAGGAAAAGTGCAATTTATAAAGCTTCAGTATTTCACTAGATAAAAATATATTTACAGAAAGAAAGAACCATTTTCTACCTTCTTCAATGCCAGTTGACATTTTGGCTTTATCTCAGATATTAAAATAAAATAAAAATCTCAGCTTGTTCTTGTTTATTAAAAAGAAGTTATATTACTATTTAAATACTTATAAAAGAATTTAAGAAAAGAAATAAAAGCTTAACCTTAAAATTTGTGATGAACGGTAAAACCTGTTATTTATCATAAACTCTGTGGGTGCTATAGGACCTACCTGGTTCTCTGCAATCCTGTAACTTTTGAGGTGGTTTAAGCTAGTACACAGTGATTAAACAATAGGAACTCAACAAGAAAACTTTTTATACCTATTTTTCACACAAGAGTAAAAGTATACTGGAGACCTGGATCCTGTTTGCCTAAATAGACTTAATTTTATTTTTTTTTTCCAAAATCAAACAGGACTCATCTGCCAAGTTACCAGGATTTATAAGTGTCTGCTCACAGCTGTCTCAGGCTCTCACACTTGGCAAAGTGAAGAGTTTGGAAGTGGTCATAAATGCACTAAACTTGCAGCTATTAAAAATTTGGCCAAAAAGGGGATATCCACGAGCCGGGTACTTGTGGTCTTGCAATTTATAAACACTGGTGGAAAAACTGAGAGATCTAATGCGAAATTTGTATCAGCCTGCCTGCGCTCGGGTTTTCCGTGTGCCGCCAAGGAGCCTGAGGGCTGCGGTGTCCCCGGGAGCAGGCTGTCTCCCACCGCCCAAGCGAGCGCGTCGGCTCTGCTCCGACGGCTGGCTTTGCTTTTACAAACTCCGTGCCAGCTCCGCATGTTACGGTTGTGAACGACCTTGTCTGGTCTTCACTTAATTATAAACTCTGTAGAGAAAAAGGAGATTTGCAGTGATTAAAGTGCGTTCCCAAACTGTTGGGAACTGCGCGTAAGCAGCAGAGTAGACTCTGCACTATTTTGAACCAGGTAATTCTCCAGAGTTAGTCTTGCTGTAACATTGCTTAAAAACACTGCTGTCCTAATTATGACATAGTTAACATTCGTCTAGTAATTAATGAGTGTTACAGTGTCTGCTCTGGGCTTGACAGGATTCCTACTGTGGGCTCATTTGATGCTGAATTGTACTGTACTATGTGCTGTGCTTGGCAAGTCATCACTCTTACGTGACACTTAAAAATCTGACAACCTGACAGTCTTAGCCTGGGCAGAGGAAATTACAGGATGTCCAAGGCACATGGGAAAATAACAAAAAGATCAGGTCAGTTAAAATCCTCATAATGGGCTATTAAATTGTTTTACTGTTCAGCTTCTCTGTAAAATATCAATTATCCCAATGGTTGTAATGTAATCAACGTAATTAAATTCCAAAGGCTTGCATGTAAAAACCAGGGCTTTGTAAATGGGAATCCAGCCTCAAGTAGTTTAGTTGGTCTGTTTGTGTTTAAAAGTTCTCCAGAGTACTTTTTTTTTTTTTAATGGTGTTATAGTTAGAGAACTGTTAAAGGTTTTTGTGTGTTTGAGGTTTAGGGTGTGTTTTGAGCTTGGCTGCACACAACGTTTGAACAATTGAATAAGCAAAGCCCGTGTTACAGCTGAAACACAGGGACGCAGCACATGCCAGATGAAAAGCTGGCTGGTCCGTAGCCGTGGGAAGCAGGGACAGCCTCTGCCTCCGAGTCCTGGCCCTGGCTCCATCCACTTGAGTTTCCTCAGCTGATGGATAATTGCAGCTTACCTTTCCCTAAGTTCTGAAAAAATGACAAGCTAGTGTCTCGAAAGCCCTTCAGATGTGAAACTTGAAAAATATTCCTCTCTCAGGTTTATCGCATTCAGGATCTTGCCTCCGGTAATATGTTTTACAAGAATAGAAAAAGCTAAAGAATGACTTATTACAAGAACATTTTCCCCATCGTTTCTCCTGGTGTAGGGAGTACTGCTCCTTGATTAAGGTTTATTTCACTAGAGCTATTCCCTTAGGTTTCAGCAGAACTAAATCAAATCCTATTTTGTTAGGGCCAAGATTACTTTTGTTGCCACGGTTTTCTGAAACTATTGGCAATTTTGGGGTGCACCATTTTCAAGCATCTTAAAAAGTTCTAGTTTAGAGAAGGTGCTAAGCATCTGCACCCTGAAAGTCAATTTTAGTAGGATTGAATGGCAGGATTTGCAGAAGTTTGGGGCCATAGTCCAGGAAATCACTTGTAATTCGTAGCAGGCAATGTTGTTCTGAAAGCTGCATGCCCAACATCTGAGCGTCTGTCTCCATCCTTCATGTAATCAACTTTCAGAGGCAGGTACTCACCTCCTGGAGTATTTGTTACTCATTTTAAAAAGCAATGTGACAGGTCCTTTATAACACTACTGGATCTTACAAGCAACTGGAAACCTGCCTGAAGTCTAATGGGCCATTCCTGCACTGGTTGATAAGGTAGGAGAAAAAAAAAAAAAGGCTCTTTTGCAAACTTAGGTTATTATTTGCATGACAACACCAGTGTATGGTGTTTAAGACAAGAACTAGATGTGCAGAGCCCTAAGGAACATGCAGCCAGGACAGGCAGAAGACGTGAACTACGAAGCAGTTCAAAGGAGAGAGTGACTTGGTCTTTGTTAGAGCCCGAGCAGTCGCTGGGCAAGAAGTGAGTGTTTGGGAAAGAATTTAAATACATTAACCTACGTGCAGATAAGTGCTGCTGCCTCTGTTTCTATCAAGTCGTTAAGAAAATGATAGACTCATGGCTCCAACTGAGAAATAGTTTCCATAGAGAATGAGCTGATGGAGGCAGGGAGATGCAAAGAAAGTGTTAATGCCGGAGCGGAGTGTTTGGGAGCTGGGGAAACAAAAGGAAAATCCAGGAATGCTCATAATGTGCAACAGCCTTGGGGGATTTTTTGTGTCTTCAGTCAAAATTAGTGAAGGGAGTTTAGTCTGAGGGCCTCCTTGAAGCTCACTGAAATCAGCATATAAGCTGCTTCTGCCTCGATAAGCTCTGTACCGCGTCCCGAGGATAGCTGTGGAAAACATGCTGCTTCCATAGCTCCATTTTAAATGTAAAAGTAGCTAATTGGTGTGAATAGAGTTGCTTGATCAAACTACTTAGAAGTTCCTACAGTTGCTTTGAAGGAGTAAAAAGTTCTCCATCTTCTGTCACCTCATTAGCAGCTTCTGCCAGTTCTGCCGCCTGCCCGAGGTCCGTGATCCCGGCGCTCACGTGCCGTGAGCAATTCCCTCCCTTCACGCAATGGGCAAACACAAAGCTCAGCCGTGCTCCAGGCTGCCAGGGTGCTGGTATTTTCCCAGTCCTCTGGCGAGCACAGCTTATCCTCCTCTTCTGCTGTCGTTGAGCAGGGCTCCCTGTTCCTGGTCAACGTGACACTCTGCTCTGCCCACCGGCTTTTTTTCTCCTCTGGACACACCAACTCGGGAATCCAGGAGTGGAAGCTGGAGGCTCGATGGAAAACAGTCTCTTGCCCAACTTTGCTACATTTCCATCAATCTTCCCTCAGGCAGAGACTGAATTGGTGCAGAAACCAATTAGCAATGTTTCCTTAGGAGGAAGTGACTTGTTGAAATGCTTTTCGAATTAAGTGCTCCAAAAACAGAAGAATCACCATGTGCAAACCTATGTAAATGCCATTAAAAACAGAGCGTGCCTTATCTTACAGAGCATGCCTTGTCTTCTGCACAGAGCAGTGTAGCAGGTTCCTAGCGCTGCACTTCTGCAAATACAGCCCATATCTGCTGAGGTCTTTATGCAGCACTTCGTGCAGTGGCCCCTCTAACACGTGTTTCCTTCTCTCTCTCCCACTGCAGGTGCATTACTGTTAGGAGGAATCCTCTATTCCTGGCAGTTCCCTCACTTCAACGCCCTGAGCTGGGGTCTGCGGGAAGATTACTCCCGAGGAGGGTACTGTATGATGTCCGTCACCCACCCGGGGCTGTGCAGGCGGGTGGCTCTGCGTCACTGCTTGGCCTTAATTGGACTCTCAGCGGTGGCTCCTGTTCTCGACATCACCACGTGGACTTTCCCCGTCATTTCGCTCCCTATCAACCTCTACATCTCCTACCTCGGCTTTCGGTTCTACAGGGATGCAGACCGCAGCAGCTCCAGGAAGCTCTTCTTCTGCAGCCTGTGGCATTTGCCAATGCTGCTGCTTGTCATGTTCACGTGCAAGAAATCGCTCCTAGAGAAGGAAGACAAAGGCGAGCTGCTCAGTGGAAATCATGGGAGGGCTATGGAAATTAGATTGCCTTAAATGTCAGTTACTTGTTGCCCTCATGACACATCAGGTAGTATGTTTTAGTAATTGCAAGGGGGAAGCCTGTGGGGGTCTGTTTGAAGAAGAATCATTTGTGCCTAGCGACCACTTCATGCGATAACTTTCTGTTTTCTTCTGAAAGGGAATAGACACGAGACCTTAAACCATTCGTGGGCCTCAGGCCCGTGCACTCATCACGGATTACAGTTTAGCCTGTGTCAGAAGCACGTCGCTTTGGGATGGCCTTCCAAAGTCTCCGTGAGTCGTGGTCTCTCATCTCGTGGATAGGTTTTCAGTTAGCCGGTCACACGCGCACACTTACTAACCGCCAGCGCTGGCAGCCTTGGCGAAGCCGTCAGGAAGTGACAAATGAATGACTTATCACCCCTGCTCCCCCAGCATCCTTTCCAAATTAAGCTTTGAGGCACATGGTGGGTTGGGTGAACTCTTCTTGTCTCGATCCGTGCCATCCCCGCGCTGGTATTACACAGAAGCCCTCAGATTCTGAGGCTTTTTTCAATCAGTTGCTTTTCCCAAGGTTCCCATTCGCCCCAGTAGATTTTTAGCTTTCATACAGCTGGCACAATGCTAAAGGAGTAAAGAAAACTGTCTTTCGGCACACTACACATCAGCATTTAAACGTAAGACAAACCTCCAGATGAACAGCTCTTCTGTAGCATACATCTTGAACACACTCTGAGCCATTCTGCTGTACATCCATCACGGGGAATTGCTGACTGCCATGTGGTTTTACAACATTAGAGTTTGAGCCCTGTGTGTCAGATCTTCAGCTGGTAAAAAATGCTATTACCATTTATGTCAGCGAAGCTTTGAAAAGGAGTAGGAGGTGAGAACCAGATCTCAAAGTCTGGTAGTTTTAAGGCTTTTCTATGCTAATGTGTCTTGTGCCAAGCCCATTCAGTCTCAGTGTCCTCGGACGAGCTCTGGACTTGCATCAAGAATTTGAACTATATTTAATATCACACCGTGGTGGCTTAGAGAGAAAGCCTCAGTTTTGGGGTATGTAATCGATAAGGAAACACATTTTACAGAAAAAAAAGTTGGGGATTTCTATCTAATACTATAATGTTCAAATTGCTGATCCTGCTAGTGTCTTCAAAAGCAATTATTGTGGATGGTACCACTAGGAAAATGCATTATCTTTGTTAATTGATATGCTGAAGAACATTTCTAGCCACAGTCTAATGTGCTTGTGATCCCAGTGCGGGGCTGTGGCTAACCCTCAGCCTACCTGGGGCTGGCTGCGACCCGCTGGGATGCTTCCAAACACAGCAGCTTCCAGGGCAGACAGAGACTGTGTTACAGTTTATTGTGGTAGTTAGTGCCTGTTATGACTTGATATGTTTTCACGCCAAGGTTTCTTTCCCATGTGGAGAGGGACTGGGCAGCAGGGTTGTGCATCAATCCAAAGATACAGGAATACCTGAAACGGGAGACGCTGTCTCTAATCTGATCCCGAATAAAGCCTTTCAGGGAACGTCACAAATCTGCCACCACGTGCATATCACGCTGACATAAAATCTTCACTGGCTGCTTTCATGATAAAAGCCCAACTTCTGGTCTCTGTTACACCGGTGTAAATCAGGAGTGACACGGTTAGCCTCTGTTCTGCTGGCGGAGGCGCTCGCGGGAGCAGAGCCACCTGTTTTACACGGCTCTTAAATAATCGGTTGCAAGATTTTTTGACTCTCTCAAGTGATTGCAGATGACAGGGTTGAGTTCCCTCTTACTGTTTGTCTGACGGACTCCGTTGTACTCGAGTTACTGTGAGCAACACTTCATAGAAATGTCTGGAAACTGTGCAACTCCTGAATTTGTTTTCAAAATGCCTCCAGTCTTCTCTGCAATAAAGTGCATACTGTACAAAAACAGAGATGAATGCTCAAAATCTGTTTTAAACAATACACTTATTTATGATTGAAACTCCGGTACTGTTCAGTTAATTGCAAAGGTATTTGATAGTTTTGTGGCATTTCTTGCAGCAACAATATTCTTGATCACTGCAAGAGCAAGGACAGCTTGTGAAAGACGGGTTTATTGTGCAAAAAGCACACTGCAAGTAAGTTGCATGTGAGTGGAAAGGGTTTGTGCAAACCCAAAGAATTTGGTCAACCTTGAACTAGGAGAGGAACCTGAAAGGAGCAGATGGCTCACAAAAACCACAGGTTTTGCTCCCAGAGGCAGAAGGTGGTGCTGAAGCAGGAGGGTTGTGGTTTTCTCCTAAGTCATTATAGAGCCGGGCTTCAGGATGGCCTGCAAGTATGGGGTGCTGTCCTGACAAACTCAGTTTTGATTAAAGGTCCCAAGGAGATGCCTGTGGTTCGGTTTTGAAGAGCAGTCATCTTCGTTTCTTGGGCCAAAATGTGTAACATTCACAGGTTTTAGGGCCAGACAGGAGCTTTATAATCATCGAGTGTCTGCAAAATGCAGGTCACAGAGTTGCACCAACTTCTCCACACCCAGTCAGTCTGGCCTGGAGAGAGAGCATATTTCCAGAGTGAGTGGATCTAGGATTTAAAGGTAAGAAATACGCTTTTTTTAAAAAAAAGAAAGGCTTTTTTCGCTTAGAAGGTGTTCTCTGCTGTGCTCCATAATGGCCATGTATCAAATACGGATGAAGCCATCTGCTGTCATTTTACTGCCTTTAGGAATTTTTGCTGTTTCATGTACTTTGAAAATAAAAACATTGCCAAATCAAAATCCTGGTTACAGGCGGAGAGTACAGTAGGTGCTCTCAGGTGTCCTTTTCAATATTTCTGGTGCCACTATGGCAATGAAAAAAGCACTGACCTGTCTGCCCTCATCCAAGAGCGTTTGTGGTCCCCGTGACCCTACATGGAGGATTAATGTCGGCCATCCCCACGCCAGCACTGCTGATGTTGCTGCTTAAATTCTGCAGGGAGGGAGGCAGGCAAGGTGCGCGAGAGTCCCTTGCTGTGATCGCTTTGCACAGCCAAGGCAGCACCGGGAGTTAAACTTGGGCTTCCTGCATCTCAGTCCTGGGCCGTGCAAGCGTCAGGCTTTGCACGGCTCCTTGAATCTGAAGCGGCGGCTTCTACGTAGAATTGCAGTGCCTTTTTCCTTGTCCCACTTGGAGAATTTGAATATAGGTTGTTTGTCATCCCGCTATCCTGGTTCCTCAGGATCTCCCCATGAATTGGCCCTCCTGGAGAACAGCTGTTATTTATGTGGTAGTGAAAAAACCAGCAGCAATGTGCCATGTCGCTCCAACCCCTGGCTCTGCTGGTAGAGGAGGGGTCCCATCTAGGTGTTGCTGTTACAGCGGGCCACTCTGCACCGCCAGAATCCTGTACCGAAGCTCAGAGGGGCATGAGCCAGTGCCTGGTTTCAGTCTGTTTGGACTTTAAACCTTTTGTGAGGTTCTGCAGATAAAAACAGTAGTCCTAAGGCTCAGGAGGTCTTCATTCTTTCCAGATCTCTGTTGAAGAAATGCACTCCGTCTGTAAAATAGGGATGATGATGTTTCGCCTTGTTGGACGAGTAAACAGCTGGTGGTTTTGTCAGCCCCTTACCCGTTATTCCGTGTGATCCTGTAAAGAGAGCGATGGCTACTGGTTCGATCGCCGCCGCGTCCCCTCTGTGCTCTGACCTTCAGCAAATTGCTTCACCTCGGCATGAGCCTTGCCTCGCAGGGCAGCGCGGGGAGCGCAGCCACGCCACGCCGACCTGCCCCAAGCTCCTGCATTGGCGAGGAGCCCCCGGCGCCTGCGTGAACCCGCCGGCGGTACCTCGGCGTGACGGGCGTCCCAGCAAGCCAGGCCGATGGTGGGGCTCTGCGCTTTGTTCCAGCGTGAATGAGGAAACCCAATCCCTGCACACACAGCTCTTTCCCGTCTGGTTTCCCCCATGGGGTGGTTTTTTTCTCTCTTCCTGTATCCATCTCCAATATAATCTGCCCCAGCAGAGTAACACATTCACACTCTCCTGGCTCCCGCAGCGTTTCCCACTCAGCCAGGCCACGGCGTTTCAACGCTTACACAAAACACACGCGTCCTTTTCAGTTCCGATGATCCCATGAGAGTAGGAATGGAAACAGAGTGATACTATTAAAAATCATTATCATTACTGATAGAAAGCGTGTTGTCCTGGGTGCTCTCCAGAGGTGATTAGATGCTCCCTTTTCCCTTGGAAATACAGGCTGTCTACAGAACACTTTGCTTTTAAAACAGAAATATCAGCACTGTTTTCCTATCGAGCAGCTCTGCTGGAGGTGGTAACAGTGGAAGCTGTGTTGCAGGCTGTCCCTGATGGCCTTTCTAGTCATGGTATTTCTTAACCAGGCGAAGAGCCAGCCCCGGCGAAGGCTTGTGGGATGCAGGATGCCACCCACGCTGGCAGCGTGGCCTTGGGTCAGTTGTTCTCCTCTTGGTGCTGCTACTTCTTCTCCCTGTCATGGAGAAGGACAGTCCCGCAGGGCAGGGCTTGTCCCCCGTAGGTGCCTGTCCAGCACTTGGCCCCACCAAAGACAAGCCAGAGTCTGGTTTCAACGTTCACAGAATCACAGAATCATTAAGGTTGGAAAAGACCTTTAAGATCATCAAGTCCAACCGTCAACCCAACACCACCAAGCCCACTAAACCATGTCCCGAAGTGCCACATTCACACATTTTTTGAACACTTCCAGTGACGGTGACTCCACCGCCTCCCTGGGCAGCCTGTGCCAGTGTTTGACCACTAAAGTTCATCATCTCCCAGCTTGTGCGGTCAGAAGTGTCATTGGCAAGGACCCTCCTCCATGAGAGTCCCTCAGACTGTGACTTGCTGGGTGGTTCCCATCAATGGTTTTTAGTCCCCTCTGAAATAAATGTACTACAGACTTTTAGGGTTTTGACACAAAGTTTAGCAAGCTTTGGAGCTGCCTTCCAAACCCTTCTGTTGACTGAGCTGGGGTTACTTCTTGAACACAAGAGAGTTGCTGTGCTCTGTCAGAGCTTGCGTTAGTCTGGATTGCCATGTCGCAAGGATGCCCGTGCCTCCGAAAGGCTGCTGTCAGGCCCAGAGCAGCCAGATGCTCCCTGACCCAAAGAAAAGGAGGTCTTTTGAGCACAGCATGTGTCCAGTGTCCCAAAGCCATTGAGACCGCCATCAGAAATACATGTGTTTAAAAGAGCTGGCAGGAACATCTCTCATCAGCTCTGCCTTGTACGCTTTCCGTCACCTCTGCTTTTCTGCTTCCAGACTTTTAACTGTTTGCACTGAAGATTTTCCAGCCTGGGTCAGTGCCTCGGGCTGGGCTTTAGTTTCCAGTGTTTCAAAAAGGCACAGTTCAACTGTTTCACAGAACAAGGTTGGCAAAACGAGCTGTTTTCCCACAATGTGGAGACGTTTTTCCTACCGCTCCTAACCAGTTCTGGCACCTCCAGGCCTTGGAGCGAGAACTGACGATTTGGCAGCGGGCTCGTGCGGGTTCAGGTTGGTGCATTTATCCGTTCTGGGAAGGCACCGTGTGTTTCCCTGAGTCCCTGAAGGGTTACCGCTCCCGAATGCTTGTTTGAGTGTTGCTGCTGACACCCCTGAGCATGGTAGGCAGAGGCTGCACTGGGGAGCTGACGGGGAGCTGCTGCCATGGTCCTTGTGCTTTAGGGGAGCACAAGGACTAAAAAGAGGTGCCTGGAAAGAAGGCTGCCTCGCTCTCCCCCCTAGAGCTGGAAAAGTTGCCCTAAATTCATGCCTGTATTACCATTTTTCTAGGAGCCCTGCTTCAGCCCTGCCTGTCAAGCGAGGCAGAGTGCGATACCCAAAGGGTATCGCGATACCCAAAGGGTATTTCACGTGGCTCAGAAGTGTGTGCAGCCCCAGAGACCAGGGCAGTTTGGTGCTTGAGGATTTTTTCCCCTGGTTTTACTGTCCAAGATGCATAGCAAGGTCTTTTCTGTCCCCTGCTCCCCTTTTAACACTTCCTATTGTAACTACAGCTTTCCTTTGATATGTTCTTTTCATGAAATATCTGCTATAAAATACATTGCTTGTACACATCTAAACTGCAGCTGTAGCCGAACTGTCTTTTCCGTAAACAGAAGCACAGACTTTGGGGAATTGCCCTGAGCGATTGGAAAGAGAAGGGCTCCAATCTCCCGGACTGACCAACCTGTCCCTAACTGGGACCAGTAGGGACATCTCACCCATCTTCCTCCTCCAAAAAGCAAGAAGGGGGCAGGGGGAAAGGGGCATCCCTGCGGGTTGGGTAGAGACCAGACCATGGTGCCACAGGGTGGACAGAGCTTCCAGCCGGGCAGGACGGGTTCCACCACTGACCCTCGCGTCCCAGTGAACGGGAACTGGCTGCCCAGATGCGCACAGGCGCACGGCAGTCGATGCTCATTCACAAAGAAGTGGCTGGCAAGGGGACTTGTCTTTTGTTTTCTGAGTAACGAGAAAGATCGAGATCTGTGCTGCTGAGAAAGGCTGGGAGATGTTTGGGATTTTTTTTTTGGCTGGGGAGAAGAGGCACTGTATCAAATTAAACTTGAAACACAGATGCAAACGAGGTGATTAAGGCATTTCCGCCGTGCTTCCAGGGGAGCTGCTGGACGGCATCCAAACCGGGGCAGGGAACAGCCTGAGTTTATCAGCTGAACTCAGAGGTTCGTACCAATACTCGCACCGCAGAGCAGCCGAAGGGCTGGGTGACCGACGCGCTGCACCGCGGCCATCCCTGCTCCGAACTGCTCCCAGCCAGCGCGGAAGGGAAACCGAGGCATGCCAAGGGGAGCGGGATGCCCAGGGCCATCTAGCCATGCAGCGGCGGTGAGAGGAAATATTATTTAGATCTCTTCTCCCTGCAGATGTCCCTGGCCTGCTGCTGAGGGCCACTGTCTGCTTGTTACCTGCACGCGGCTTTCAACAGGAACAAGGACTGGCGGGAGCTGGCGATATGTCGGGAGCGAGGCGGATTAACCCTTCTCGCTTCAAAAATGAGCAGTGGGAAGAGCGCAGTGGAAGCGTCTGCAGGCAGATTTCCCGCAGCGGCTCTCCCCTGTGCTCCTCACTCACAGTGCTGCGGGGGGCCGGGTCTGTCCCCACCCCAGGGAGCCGCGGGGACCTCGGCCGGCCCGGGCACTGCCTCCAGGACTTGCCAACAGATGACAAGTGCTTCTGCTTGGAGGGTGGGAAGAGGTTTGTCCTCTGTGCTGCCGCTCTGCTGCCCGGCAGGTCTGGTCCTCAGGAGTCATCTGGCATCTGCAACGGTGTTGGCGCTGCATCCCGTGCTCCCACTCAGGAGCAGCCTCGTGGGGCTTTCTGCAAGGACTGTTCCGCGAGGGTGTTCAGAAGCTGCCCGTGGGTGAGATGAGGAGCCGTCACGCTGGAAGGAGCACAACGCTATGAACTACCTGCAGGGCTCAGCCTTGCTGGGGTCTGTCCTTAGAGCCGTGCCCCGTGCCCAAGACGCCGTCTGACTCCGCAGCTTGGAGCCTAGGAGCCTTGCTCCAGTGCCACCGGCCCTTCATGTGCTTTGCTTATAGTGGGGACTGCAGGAAGGCCATGCTGGACGGACGGGCAGATGGACAGGCAGCAATCCAGGCCGCTCGCAGGGATGCGCAGGCTGTGTCTCGCTTGGCATGATGGCAGTGAACTCCCTCTGTTGACTTATCCTGAAGTTGCACCCCTTAATCCAGTGGTGTCCCTGTCTCTGGTAATAAATAGCACCTTCCATAAATGTCTCTAGCCCTTACTAAACCGCAGACTGGACTGATTATTGCTGCTTTTGTAGCCTTTACAGAGCTGTTTTTATTTATAATTGCACCCCGCTGCTGTGTTCATAATGATTTTCCCTGCTGCGTCCCATGCGGTCCAGTGCTACAAAGCCACATTTTCGTAGTAGCTGTTGTTGGTTTTAATCACTTGTTATTCAGATGATATATTAATAGCTGTATCTCTGTGAGGCTTTAGAGTGTTTTCTTTTTCAAAACATTTACAACAACAGCTAATAGCTGTTAGCCCTAATAAAACGTGTGTTCCGTTTGGCTCCCTCCTCCAGCGATGAATCCAATTAAATGAGCGCTCAGCGGCGAGCCTGTCTCACCCCATCCCGTCCTGCTTCAGCCGCGACACCGGCTCCTGAACCTCTGATTCAAAGGTGTTTTGAGACTCCGGCGGGAGCAGGGGGGCCTGAAAGGCCCCGCGTGGTTGGAGGGGTGTGAGTTTGTAATTGCCTATGTGTAGACTGTAGAAGTCTGTAATAATCCAAAATATACTTTGCAGATGTTCACTTGTGCCTCGTGATTCTCCTAAAACCCAAATAACCCGCTATACCTTATTTCACAGAGAGAAAGGGCAATGAGGCTGAGGGACTTCATGCTCTTGGGATGAGAACTGTCTGCTGAAAACAGAAATAAACCCAGAGCTGCCCTTGGCCTCCTGAGCAGGATGCTATCTCCAAACTGGCACGCGTGGGGAGGTGTGGGGCAATGCTCTCTATTTTAGTCATTTATGGGGGGTGCAAAAAAAACCGACAAAACTTATCTGGAAGCGGTTTAAATGAAACGTTTAACTAGCTGAGGCTGCTGCCTTTAATTTCATTCAGAAGGGGACTGTGAATGGACCCCTCGCCCACTTCAAAAGGCCGTGGCAGCATGTCCGCGGCAGTGCAGGTCATTCATGGACACTACAGGAGATGTGAAAACATCTGCTGGGTCCATGCCTGCTCCTTTCAGTACAGTTACTCCCCTTGCTAATAATTGTCTGTGTTCTGTCATCTAGAAAGGGACTTTGTGTGCCTCCCAGGTATTCTAATGCTAATTTGTTTAGTTAAAAAGGAGAAGAGGCTAAACAGATGTGAACCATTTGGTTAGGTTGTAGTTCATTTGTTAGGAAGTGCAAAGGATTCTTGGCAGGATATTAAATATTACCTTGGCTGCTCACAAACACTTCATATTTCAAGAGAGGAAGGGAGGTAGGGACTGCACTCCATAAATCAGCCTTTTCAAAGAGACAGAAAAAGGCAAACATTTGATAAATCTATGTCATTATACTTGGAGATCAAAGGGGTTTTTACATATGTATTTATGCAACTGGCAACCTAGGAGACAATAATAACAAACATAGACCTCTGACAGCTTTACAAAAATAAAAATTAGCCGGTTCTAATCTGTAATTATCTGGGAACTGTGCGAGGTAGGAGGTTGCTAGCCATAGAGCTTTAAGTTGCGAATGTTGAGACGGTGAGCGAATGTTAAGTCATTCATAAATACATTAGGAAGTTCCGTGGGCAAGAGATTGCAAAAGCCACCGGGTGGTAGCTGGGCATGCCCACTGCATGTGCAGACCTGGATTTATATACCGAGCCCAAAATAGGCAGGCAGTAGTTATCAAATCCAAAAGTCACCAGGAAAAGCAGTGTTTCACCGTGTGCTAATTGCCTTTATGATCTTCCAGCAGATGATCTACCAGCAATCTGCCTGAAAGATCCCTGAAGATGGGAAGATTTCCATCCCTGGCCTCTCTCCTGCTTGCCAGTAAGTTACAGATCCATGTCTGACAGCTTCTGTAGCCTGGCACACCTCTTCCTTGGCCTGGATGAGCCCTGCCATTATTCCCAGATTAGGCTGACTCATTCTGTACAGCTACCTAAGTACAGAATTGGAGCTGAAGACTCAAGTAAGTCAGGGAAGAAGCTTGAAAAGACCCCAGAAGAGCTTTGCAAGCAGCA
>NW_010563010.1:41749-46008 GCF_000687285.1 Phaethon lepturus
GAATAGCAGGAGGACTAATGGGGGCTGCAGTGGGTATTGCTGTAATCCAGGGCAGAATTTAGTGGAGGACCTGAAACCTCTTCAGAAGCAGCAAAGGCTGTTGCATCGCTCAAAAAACAAGGAGAAATCCAGTTGCATGAAAATAATTCCATCGACTAAGCAATGCAGCCACAGAAACTAGAGAAGGAGAAGTAGCATTATGTCATCTCGCCTTTCCTTTTGGCCAGTCGCTGGGCTGATTTCCTATTCTCTTGCGCTGTTTTAAAATGACTTCAGCAACTTGGTTTCTGCTTGTTCCCATGGGAAACTTCCACAGTCTATAGATTTCGCTGGTAGGAAACTCTTCTTGACAGTCAGACTATATTTTCCTTTACTCAATTCCATCACATCACTCCTACTTACGCCTCCTTGGAGCACCCTAAACGCTCTTCTCCATTGAAGTCGGTGGAGTTATGCGAGCAGTAAATTTGGCCCGTGGCACTTGGAGAAATAGATATTAAAACCCCAGGGACAAATTAGGGGGCGAGGGGAGGGAGGGCAGTGGGGGAAAGGAAATGGTTTCAGGTTGAGAGAAACAAGATCTCCTCTTACATCTGTACAGCGGTGCTGCCCGCTGCCCCGGCGGGAGCACACCCGGGACTCGGCAGCAAAATGCTGCAAGAGGCAACGATGTCCCTGGGGTGTCCCTGAGCACTGGTGTGGTTACGAATCCACATCTGAGGGCTTGAGGGCAGTACGTGGCACTTGGGTGCAGAGGGATCGCGTAAAGCCCCGGGCAGTGGCCTTGCCAGTGGCTGACCTGTTTTTGAGTCCCGCGGTCACCCCACTCCCTTTCACCCCACCATTTGGCTGTTTGCAGCTGGGATGGTCACTGCCTGCTGGTCCAGCAATCCTGACCCACATAACACTCACCACAAGCCGTGCCCCTGCGGGTTAATACCAACGCATGCGTTTTTCACGACAAAATCCCAAATGCCCTGGGCCCTTTCCCCCGGCTCTTGCCTCACTAGTGTGATGTTAATGAGCCCAGCAGAGGTGTGCAGTGATGGAGCTGCTGCGGTACAAAAGGAGAGGAGGCTGCTGACAGACACGCAAGGTTTATACATCGGCAATCCTCAGCTCCCCTCTGCTCCGAAAGAGCTGCAGTTCCACCAGCCCACAGGGTGCACGGCAATGGACACGCGTGGCAGAGAGGAAGAGAGGGGACAGCACCGAGGGTGGAAGAAGTAGAATAAAAATATGTGGGGTCTCTCTTCCTGGGACCCTGAAAGGGGGCAAGGGCTGGGGACATGGACCTGTGACTGAGGAACATCTCAGAGCACTGCTAAAGACCAATAAGGACAAAAAAACCACATTATAGATATACGTATGGAGGACGACACATGATAGCATGCAGAAGCCCCAAACCAAAGCCCTCCATCTCAGTGTGCTAGGTGCTGTACGTACCCAAAAAGGAGGTGGTGTTGTCTGGATTGGGACCCTGGCTTGATTTTGGGTACCTGTTCCTATTTATTGCCCTGGCAGGACTGGCTCCTGCAGATCTTTAAAGAGCTGTGTGTGCCCTGTCACTGATAACACAAGTCTTCATGCTTCCGAAAAAAGAAGGAAGATGCTGAGCATTCCAGAACTGGCCTGTTCAGTGGCAGGAAAATAATGTTTGCTGAAAGGACATACGGATTTTCTACATGGGAAGAGAGAAAGCAACAAGGTGAAACTCAGCATCAGGCCAACAGGATAGGATCAGCGCCGGGAGATGCTGCCTTGTGTAAGACTCAGAGAAGATGCTGGAAAGCACATGACTGCAGCTGCAGGGCATGTGGCCTGGGAAGAGTCACTCGGGGTGGATGCCGGCGAGGTGAGCCCGCCGACCTGACCCTTCCTCTGTTCTCGCTGGGCACTTTGGTCATCTCGGCTTGAAGGTCCTCCGCTTTCTGCCCTGTTTTGACAAGTGTGTTTTGCAGAGTGGGGCACCCTCCAGACCCACCTCAGCAGTGCTCCAGCAAGTGCCACCATGACCCCTTGTCAGGAGCTGCACCTTCCCAGTGCCGTCTGTGCAATAAATCTATCGTCAAGAAATGGGGTCCAGAGAGCATACTGATGCAGCTCAATTAGTTTATTGGTTAAGCAGCTAGCAAGACAGCTACTATTATGATCCAAGGGCTCTGCAACAACAACACGGAGCAAACCCAGTCTTGGATTTCTCTTTGTGCCCGTTTCTTTCCGACCCCAGTTTCTTCATGATGTAGCCGCCGTTGCTCTGTTGCTCTCATCAGTGGGGCGCGACACACATGCTCCTGCCACAGCTGCTGCGTGCGGGACATTAAACAACTTGCAAGAGCCAAGAACAAGTGTGCGAGCCCTGCCGGAGCCCGGCTCTGGAGGTGGCGGCAGGTTGGGAGCAGGCCAGTGCACTGCCGAGCAGAGCTGCGGGCGCCAGCCGGGAGCAGGCGGGTCGGTCTGGAGGATGGAGCCACAACTGGTTCCCAACCCGCCTGTCAAAACCTGCCTCCCCCGCTCCAGGGAGAGCTCAGGCTAAGCAGGCTCAGCCTTCCTCCTGACCTACCTTCGCGCGGATGCTGTTTCTGATCGCTTACCCGTTTGCCGTTCCTGAGGGAAAAAACTCCTGACGTTCAACTGTTGAAGATACAATTACAGTAAAACCTATCTGGGGGCTATTTTTCTTAAAAAGCCAATCCCACTTTTACAGGCTACAGCTGACATATATTAAGGGCTTAAACCAAACTTTCTGTGACATTTTGTTGATGTTATCCTGGCTGGTGCTGGTGGACATAAGGAATAAGGAGAATTTTTCCATCAGAAGGGTTTTCCTCTTACCTCATGGGTGTAGGAACGTGCAACAGAGCAACCTGCATGCAGAAGCAGCAGCTTTTCTGTTTTGTACTGTACAAAACCGAGTAAAGAGCTGAGTAAATCTGCGTCCAGGAGAGCCAGCCTGTGTCACCCGTGGAGCCATTGCTGCCCGCAAATGTGATTCATGCGTTGCCTAGAAGTGTCCTCTGTAATTCTCTTCACAATTACCAGGCTGGGCCGGCTGGCAGAGCTTTACCAACACGCAGAGGAAAACTGGAAAGCGATTCCTCCTGCGACTGCATTTCATCTCTGCTTGGTGCGTATCGTACCCTTCATACCACGGAGCACCCCGCAGTGCCATCGGGTCTCACAGCAGAGGGGTGCTGTGGAATTGTTCTCTGTTTGACTCCGTAGCTGAAGCACAAAAGATCTCCTTGCGTCGTCCCAAAATCTGCTTTGCAAATACCTGGTCCCAGGAAGGATGGGCACCGGTGGCACTGGCGCTGACGGGGCTTTGGGTGGCCCAAGCACTATTCTCGGCTCTGCGTTAAACCCACTGCGCAGCTTTTGGAGAAGTCATACGCCTCTCGGGGTCTTATTTCCCCTCTTCAATAAGCCTAGTTTAATTAGTTTGTGAACTCTAGTTTGTAGCAGGGATTATTTTACAAGGTGTTCACACCACATCCAGTGTGATCAGAACAATTCAGTCTTGCCCAGCGCTTTTCACGAATTGCAGTAAAGCCTACGTATATGGAGTCAGCATCACGCTATTGCCTCTGACACACAAGAAAATCAAGGCCCTTGGTGAGGAAAAGATTTGCCTTTTTTTTGGTAGCAAAAGTTAAAAATAAAAGTTAGAGGTTCCAGCAAAACTTGGCTCTGTCCTTAAAGCAACACTGCTCTGAAAGCAGGCTAATTCAGCACAAAATTATCTGCGTCTTTTAATAACAACATGATAGAAAAGCTGCACACATGCTTCGAAGCCGCTAAAATGTATTCCTTGTCTGATGAATGCTGACCAAGGCGCTTCCACGGAGCGTGCAAAATCCCCACTGGCTCCTTGGAAAAGCGCTGGCACAGTCTGGTGCTGGAAAGGAGGGTCCCAGAGCTGATGGTGTGGTGGGAAGGGTCTCCTCGGCCAAACGCTCTTAATTCGGCTTTCTCGGGCTGTTGTGGTTGGTCTCTACATGTTAATCCCAACGCGTGGGCTGTGACAGATCTCACCCGGTATTTGTACAGGCCGGGGTTTCAGAGAATAGAGTGCTGTGAAAGGTGTGGCTCATCAAAAACCCAACGGGTGTCTAAAGAACGGATAAATCCAAAGAAATGACTGAGATGTCCCTAACACCACGGTGTCCCTGCAGCCGGGGGAGAGAAGGGGGAGTGGGAAATCCCAGCCTGGCCGAGCACGTGGACTTTCTCACTTGTCTTTCTGTCCTACAAGCCTC
>NW_010563010.1:46100-46374 GCF_000687285.1 Phaethon lepturus
GTTGTGGATCACAGCCCTGCGGGGACAGCCCGGCCGGGTGGGAAGGTGGCTCAGCCGTCGTCCTCATCTAGGTGAGACGCTAAAGGAACCGGGGGGAAACGTGGCTTGAACAGGTATAATCCAGAATTGCGTTATCTTGTTTTTGTGCCCGTACAGCCTTGGAACCCTTGTCTTTAGCCTAGCAATTAAACTGAGTATTTCGCCGTTAAATCTTGTTTGGGATAAAGCGCGATTAATGTTCTTGAGGGTAGGCCCCCGGGGGAAGGACATGGCG
>NW_010563011.1:0-4600 GCF_000687285.1 Phaethon lepturus
TTAATGATTCTGTGATTCTCTGATTCTGTGTAAAGCCACTAAAATGGTTATTGGTCCCTGAGAAAATGATGGAAACAGACTACACCAGGAAATGCATAGAGGAGCGGATGTGTTGGTATGAACTGCTAAGAGAAACTATTGTGGACTGAAAATGCAGAGTGTAGCAGACATTGTAGTGAAGAAACATATTATCTGCTCTGCTAATAATTTAGAAATTGTGAAAAAGATTATAGGAGGAAGTGTGAAACAAGGAATAGCTAGGGAACACTGGCAAATAGACGTTTCAGAATTACCTAGATGTAACTGATATAAGTGTTTATTGGTATTGGTAGATACCTTCTCTGGTTGGCCATAGGCTTTTCCTTGCTGTATCAACAAAGCTAGAGGAGTAATTAGGATTTTATTAAAAGAAATTTAACCTAGATTTGGTATTCTAAAGGGTATTTCTTCTGAAAATGGGCTTCATTTTATTGCAGGAGTAGTGCAAGGTGCTTCTAAGTTTTTACAAACTGTAAACTGTGGGACTTACACACCCCTTGGAGGACACAATCCAATGGGAAAATAGAAAGGATGGGTCAGACTCTAAAAAGACAAGTTGCTAAACTTTGTCAGGAAGCACACCTTAAGGGGACAGCGGCCTTACCCTTAGCTCTTCTGCAAATTTGAATAACACCTAGGGTTAAGGAAAGAGTATGTCCCTTTGAGATTGTATATGGGGAAGCATACCCTGCGAATCTTCTGAGCATCAAGTGAGACCAAATGCACATAAAAATGACATGCCAATGTTAAAGAATATACGATTTCTCTTTTGCAGGCTTTATCTTCACTGCACAGGTACCTAAATCAAAGTGTTTCTCTTCAGTCGGACACACCAGTTCACGCATTCCAACCAGGAGACACGGTTTATGTACGGACCTGGAAAGATGAAACACTAAAGGAGAAGTGGCAAGGACCTTATACTGTACTATTAAAGACTTACACTGCTGTCAAAGTAGAGGGAATTGACTCCTGGATACACTACACTACACCCATATCTGCACAAATATGCTATAAATAAAATACCTCTACTCTGCGTGTATATTGGCGTGTTGCATGCCAGGCATACGATCCCACTTTTGGGACAACATCTACAGAATACCTGTGGATTTTCACCCCTGATGAAAATCTTTGCATTTGGGCATAACTGCTCGTGTGGTTCCCATTAGCAAGACAGAAGAACCTTGCCAGTCATGCACCCAAGGGACCTGGGGCAGCTCTTTCTTGTCAACTCCAGAACTTCCTGAGGGAGCTGTGTGTGACCAAGGGAGCTGTGTGTGACCAAGGGATATGGGAAACCAGATCTGCTGTCCCCCCAAGCCAAACACCAAGGGGTGGCCTGTGCTGCCTTGTAGACATGTATGGGAGGTAGGGCATAACTGCTTCTCTTCGGTGAGAGCTTTCAAGTGCTCTGGCTGGGCCCAGTTTGCATTAAGCACAATTGCTTTGTTAGCAGCTGATGCAGAAGGACATCCGAGCCAGAGCACGTGCCTCTGCTTCTCACTGAAGCCTCCTGCCCGCCATCCGCCATCCTGGCTCAGCACCGTTACCAGCGTTGGGGCACAGGGCTGTTTTCAGCCCCTCTAGACCATGCACATGGCAGGGAATGTCAGTACCTGCCAGCAGTTCTGGAGGGGAGCCCAGCCTAGGTACAGTGAGCTCCTGAAATCCCTGCACGTGCCCCTTTCCGACTGCTGCATCTGCTCTGCCAGCAGAGATTTTTATGCAAGGAACAAGGTGGCTAGTTGCATCGGATAATGCACTTCTGTGACTGGGTTTTCTCCCAAAAGTGAGTGTGATTGTAGCTGAGCTGGGATCTATACAGGGAGTGAAGGTTTTCTGCTAGCTTTTGGCTTTGGGAGGGAGGAAATTACCTTCTGCAAAACAAACAAACTAAACACAGTTTTCTTTTGGTGGGAACAAATCCACAGTTACTTTAGGTAGAACTCTTCCATCCGAATCACATTTGAAATTCCTCTCCTGGTCTGAGCACACCAGGAGCTTCTTGTGTTGCAGGCTGAATTTTCAGTCAGTTTGGGGACATTCTTGAGAGCGTTTCTGTGTTTAGAATTAGGTACTATTTAATGAAGTGTCTTCTCCATCTTGCTGTGATCTCCTTCAAAAATTATTTCTTTTGATCTTTGCAAACAAATGTGGATTTCTCTGTTGAGAGCAAAAGCTCTCCCTCTATTTGAGCAGATGCAGACATGAGTTAACTGTCTGTGTGCATTGTAAGTGTAGGGCGCTGCTTTCTTCCCAGCCAGGGTTGATACCCTAGGCCCCAGCTTCACCAATCCCACTTTGTCTCCTCCCATCAACTCCCAGGTAACTTCCAGCCCTAGCTTGACATCAGAGTGTCTGAAATTGCCATTAGCAATTGAACTTGGTGTGTACACCTCAGGGTCGATGCAGATAACAGGCTTAGGTGAATGAGATGTAGGGACACAATGTTCTCTTCTGGGGGATGAGGTGACAGAGTGAATCCCACAGGAGAACAAGTCCAGATGATGTCCTTGGAAAATCTGCAGTCACCTTCCTCCAGAGAGCAAGAAGTCTAAAATGCAGCTACCACTAAGCACCTGTCTTTCCTGTGCTGGTGTCTATGCCTGGAGCTCACCAGCAGGGCTAATGAGCAATGATAGACGCATCCCAGGTTGATAAATTCTTGTCTGGTGGCTCCTGCACAGAATACTTTTTTTCCCCAGGGCAAGAGCTCTGGTGAGAAAGCTCTAGCAATAACTAGAGCTTTGCTAAAGGCCATGGCTATCAATCTGATGCAAGCAGAGAAAATGAAACCTGGTTCCTTAATGATGAAGGTGAGGCAGAGCAGGTGTTTCCTGTTGGAAATATAATTGTTTCCAGCTGGAGGCTGTGTGGTTAGCTGCAGAACTTCACTAACACTAATGAAGGATGGGATGCAGAGGGTCTGTGCTGGAGTTGTGTCCTGGAAAGCTCATACATGTTCATGACCTCAGGGCTTGAACTAGAAACTGCAATCCTTGGTGATCAGCCAAAGGAGAGGTTGCCTGCTATGCATGAGTTACACTGGTCTCAAAGCAGGCACCACAAGGTGATAACACATAAAATGCTCTACCAGGAGCCCCAAAGAGCCCCCATCTACTGCCAAGGCCCTACACAGTCAACCAAGCCCTATAGAGTGCCTGGAATGAGGCAGCTGCTCAAAATGAAAGGCGAAGATGCTGTTTCATTAGCAGGGGCTCAGTGGGACTAACGAACCAGCCTCATACAGTATCTGGTTCCCCTTCTCCTGAGCCCACGGTTTCCTCTGCCTGGTTTGCTCCTAAGCTGAGTCTGGTGGTGTTGACATGGTATGACTGGCGGAGATGGGAATCGTAAACCTTGGAGTGGCAACTGGTTTTCTGTTGTTTTATGAGTATTGACTAAGTATTCCTGGGCTGGGGGAGCTGTCTGTCACTAATTACAGCTGCCTGGAAGAGGCACCAGGGAATTCCTTCCCTGGCAGGAACCAAACCAATAAGTAGTTTGTTTATGGTACTCACCATTGGGTGAATTTACTACAGCAGCCAAGCGCAAATCCTGAGAGTCCTGTTTCCAACAGGCTGGAAGTTGCTCTCCAGGTTGTTAAGTCCAACTCTTTTGTGAATGAAGGAGAGTAAATTGCTGTTCATCCCCTTTGCCTTACCAGAAGGGCCTCAAAAGGCTGCCCTGATGGTGGAGGAGCAGGGAAGCATAGGAGAGTAACATGTTTTTCACAGAGGATGGAAGAGGGGTTTCAGCATGCATCTCTGAAAAGCTTCCTTAAGAAAGGATATAAGGACTTACCAGAAGCATCTGTGAGAGGGCACTCCATTGCTGGAGGTGATCTGCACTGTCCTGCACCCGCACTTGCTGGGCAAGCTGCTGCCCTGGATACCCTGCTCTGCCAGCCAGACTCTTGCTGCCTGGCTCTGGTTGGAGTGTAGCGTCTTTGGGACAAGGACTACCTCTGCTCTGATTTCCTACAGCATTGTGCATGTGTGGTGAGGTGCCATAGCTGGGATTTCCAAGCTGTCCTGCAGTGGAGCTGGTAGCAATGCTGGACAAGTGGCAGCACTTTGCCAGTGGGACTGGCAAGGTGTGCAGAGAGCATAGCAGGTGGTTTTGAGGCCCAGACATGTTTTGCTCCGTACACGTCCCAGTCCTAGAGCTGGAAGGAAGGTATGCATTACGCCGGTGTTTGCCCAACTCTACAAGATTGGGGTCATCTGTTGGAAAGGTAGGGTAGCCCCTGAGTTAGTGAGGAGAGTTGACTGGACTATATTGAGCACAGCAAGGAAGGAGTGGTAAGTTATTCCTGGTTCTGAATGCCTTGGTGCTAGCCTCTGGTGTGGAACATTTTGGCCTCATAAAGCTTGACTGTTCTGAGTTACCATCAGTCACAATGAGAAATACATTTCTCAGGTCAAGTGTTCCTTGGCTTCTTGGTCAGCTGGAGTGGCTTTTGGTTGAAAGCCTCTGGGTAAGGATGAAGTAGAAAGCAAATAAATCAGGACAGCCAGGACAATGACACCAATGAATTATTCTACAAGGAATTAAGGGGTAT
>NW_010563012.1:0-491 GCF_000687285.1 Phaethon lepturus
CTCATACCACCTCCAAAGCACAGCACTATACAAGCTATAGGGAAGAAAAAAACCAACTCCATCCCAACTAAAACCAGGACAATCAGAATTCTAGAAATGAAAGTCATGAAGTCACAGAAATATGATGTTTAACCTAGGTCAAAAGTAATGGCTGCAGAGGCAAAAAGGGCCAGCCCTCCCATATTTTTGTTATATACCTTCCTGGCTAAAACACTCAGCTTGAGAAAAACACTGGATTGGGATTTTGTTTTTGGGGTATCTTGGTTAGCTTTAGTTGTTTTTATCTGTTGTGGTTTAGCCCCAGCCGGCAGCTAAGCACCATGCAGCCACTCGCTCACTCCCCCACCGTAGGACGGGGGAGAGAATTGGAAGAGTAAAAGTGAGGAAAATCATGGTTTGAGATAAAGACAGTTTAATAGGGAAAGCAAAAGCTACGCATGCAAGCAAAGCAAAACAAGGAATTCATTCACCACTCCCCATGGGCAGGCAGG
>NW_010563012.1:553-25839 GCF_000687285.1 Phaethon lepturus
GAACGTCCCTCCACCCCTTCCTTCTTCTTCGTCCCAGCTTCATATACTGAGCATGACATTATATGTTATGGAATATCTCTTTGGCCAGCCTGGGTCAGGTGTCCCAGCTGTGTTCCCTCTCAGCTTCCCATGTACCCCCCACCTTTTTGCTAGCAGGCCAGCATGAGGGGTGGAGTGTCCTTGACTACTTAGCAACAGCTCAAAACATCAGCACATTATCAACATTTTCTCATCCCAAATCCAAAACATAGCCTCATGCTAGCTTCTATGAAGAAAATTAACTGTATCCTGGCTGAAACCAGGACATTATCCCTGCATTGTCTTCCTCTCATTATTTTTTTCCTATGATTGCCTATTGAAAAATGAAAGACATTCTAGGAGCAGAACCTCTCCCAGCTGAGGTGTCGATAATGAGAATTATGATTAATCTCTAAATACATTTTGCTAGGTCTTATAAAATTACATATTTTTTTAAGTTAAAAGACTGTTAGTCTTCCGTGCCATTTTAGTTTTTTTTTTTGCAACTGTTTGAATTAATCTATCTGAAGTATTATCATAGGATTTATCTCATTTACATTTAGTCAGTGAATGTTAGGTATCAAAGCTAGGCCAGTGGGTTATTTTTATGATTAAAATTTTATGATTTATTGACCATAGTGATTTACTTCCACAGACTCCAGGAAGAACCTGGATGATATTTATACTATTTATATCCTGTTTCTGCAATTAAAACTGCTTAAGACAATACAACAGTGTAACTGGAATTGACTTGATTCTCCAGGTGAAAACTCATTACCTTTTCATTAAACAGGTTGTTTCTAGTAGAAATATATTTTCAGATATGTTAGAGGATCATTTGTTGTATATTCCTGTTATATTGACAATTCTCTGTAATCAGATACCTTCCCCCTGCCCCCTGGTATTTTCTCATTTCCAGCTGTGTTACTAATCTCAAAACACATGACCATGTGTATTGGGTTTGCATGGCAAAGTTTTGGTAGTGGTGGGGGTTGCAGGGATGCCTTCTGCAAGAAGCTGCTAGAAGCTTCCGCTGTGTCTGATAGAGCCAGTGACAGCTGGCTGCAAGACAGACCTGCTGCTGGCCAAGGCCAAGCCAATCAACAGGGGTGGTAACACCTCTGTGATAACATATTTAAGAAGGGGCAAAAAGTGGACACACAGTATTTACAGCCAGAGAGAGGAGTGAAAACATATGAAAAGAACTCTGCAGACACCAAGGTCAGTGAAGAAGGAGGGGGAGGAGATGCTCCAGGCACCAGAGCAGAGATTCCCCTGCAGCCCAAGATGAAGACCATGGTGAGGTAGGTTCTCCTTGTGCAGCCCATGGAGGTCCACAGTGGAGCAGATATCCACCTCCACATGGAGGACCCCACACTGGAGCAGGTGGATTCCTGAATGAGACTGTGACCCTGTGGGAGACTTATGCTGGAACAGGCACCTGGCAGGACTTATGGACCTGTGGAGAGATGAGCCCATGCTGGAGCAGGTTTGCTGGCAGGACTTGTGACCCCGCAGGGGACCAATGCTGGAGCAGTCTGTTCCTGAAGGACTGTACCCCCTGGAAGGGAACGACAATGGAACAGTTCATGAAGAACTGCAGCTGTGGGAAGTACCCACAGTGCAGAAGCTTGTGAAGGACTGTCTTCTGTGGGATGGACCTCACGCTGGAGCAGGGGAAGAGTGTGAGTCCTTCCCTTGAGGAAGGAGCAGCAGCAAACAACATGGGATGAACTGACTAGAATCCCCATTACCTGTCCCCCTGTGCCGCTTAGCGGGGAGGTGGTAGAGAAATCAGGAGCAAAGTTGAGCCCAGGAAGAAGTGGGAGGGTGGGAGAAAGGTGTTTTAAGATTTGGTCTTGTTTCTCATTATCTTACTCTGATTTTGATTGGGAATAAATTAAACTAATTTCCCCAAGCTGAGTCTGTTTTGCCGATGACAATAACTGCTGAATGATCTCTCCCTGTCCTTGTTTTGACCC
Organism: Phaethon lepturus; assembly: GCF_000687285.1. Taxonomy (NCBI): domain Eukaryota; kingdom Metazoa; phylum Chordata; class Aves; order Phaethontiformes; family Phaethontidae; genus Phaethon; species Phaethon lepturus. The sequence goes on from NW_010563012.1 coordinate 2,554, forward strand.
ATAAGCTTCTCATTATATTTTTCTCTCCCCTGTCCAGTTGAGGAGGGGAGTGATAAAGCAACTTTGGCAGGCACCTGGCATCTAGCTAAGGTCAAGCCACCACACCATGCCTCTGCACTGTTAATTTTTATCTCATTTTTGTCTCAAACTATCAGAAATATATAACTGTTGTACTATGTTATCTTAATGCTCTTCACCAGAGAGAGAAATTTATTGCTAGACTGACAGTTTTTGTGTGTTTTGTTTTTCCAAAAATCATTCTTATTCTCTATTATTTGAATTAAGCTTGATCCTCTTCACCACATTAAAGAAATTAAATTTAACTGAAAATATCATCATCCAGCAGTTTTCTCTTTCTTATCCTTCTCAGTAAGAAGGAATCTTAGTTAATGGAATCTTTTTTCATCTTTATATATGACATCTAATATCTGTTTTCTAACAGACACTTTGAGATATTTAGATTTATTCCCAGGCTCTGTTTTTCCCTCAGTATATCTACCTGATTCCTTCTCTTTTAAGCTTTGTACACTTTCACAAAATTTTACATGATTTGCAACATCATTCGAATTTGACTTTCATCATGCAAACTTCGTGTTGAAGTATGATTTTAAATTAATTCAGGAGCTACAGGAATTAGAAGTTTAAATTTTATCAAAGATCTGACAAAATAGACAAAATCTATTACCCAAATACCGATGGAAATTCCCTAATAACTGAAACAGAACAGCATATTAATAATAAATTATAACTGTTTAGGATTAAGACATTTCTTTTAGTGCATATACTGCAACTCTGGTGAGAGTATTAGAAAGACACTTCTGCTGTTGTCTGTAGTGATTGTGGTGATTAGTGTTACACTGTTAAGTCTATACTTATTTAGTAACATACGTAGAATGAAATCTGACTTCAGTGAGACCTAAATTTCACACCCAGAAAAATTAATCTTTCCATAGATTCTTGGAAGCAATACTTTTCAGTGTATAACATAGTAGACTTAAAACTTCTGGTATTTCCAAAGGAGGACATAATGTGGAAAATAACCACATGAAAGGAAATAATATTATATTTTAGAAGACATATATGAATATACTCTCTGTTGATGAGGAAAAGAACTCTTTTGTTTTTAATGAGAGTTTCAAAGATTTTTTTCATGCTGTCGCACTTTTGAAAGTCGTTTCTGTACTAACAAGAATTAATACTGTTTGCTTTGCTCATCACCTGCTTTTATTACAATTTCAATTAAATTTGATGAGAAGATTGAAGAACATGGAGGAGAACTGGTTTTAATACATATGTGGGGTTTTTTGCTTTTTAGTTGCTTTTTTCTTTTCCTACGCTTTAAAAATGTTTTTTGGTAAATCTGTCATAGCATATAGGGCATGATGCTGCAGTTCGAAATACATTGTTGTTCATTATGTGTTTATTATCTTTTTCTTTAAGTATTTTTTCAGGGACCAGATTTCTTGTAATTCCTACCAAAGCCAACACAAACTCACTCATTAACTTCAATAACTGTTAGAAGGGGTACACAAATCATGCTGAGATCTTTTTTTTATATCCTTATGGATCTTTCTAAGGCTAAAAATCATCTTATCTACCAGTATATATTTAAAAGTTAGAGGTTTAGCCTGAGTCAAGTATATAGAGCTGTATTCAGCGTTATGTATTCTATTATATACATAGAATAGCATCATAGTTTTGGGGAGTTATTGATTTCTATTAGACATTTAATTTATTCCCACAATGTCCTCTATTGTCTCCGTTGCATTGTAAGATAATGAGTAACTAGGCCACATATAAACATCTGCCTTCAAGATGAAGTTGGTGAAATGAATCACATTTCCCCAATATATAACTTCTGTTTACAAAACTTTAATAAAGTATTTACTATAAACAGAATTACAGGATATGATAGAATATTCCATATTCTTTTATTCCTATAGATTTATGTATACCACTATTTTATAGTGGTAGCATATTCCTTATCATTTAATGATAAGAAAATAAACAAAATACTAAACCTGATAAAAAACAAACCAACAATTTTCCATTACAGCAATAATTCTTCCTTAGGCAAAGGCCAGTTTTAGACAAAGCATGGTATCTTTAATAAAGAATAGCAAATGAGGCAGTATGAAATGTATTTCAGAAATGTTTGTTTTTCTCTCTTTTATAATACTACTATAATAATTAAGCTGACAATCTATTAAAATGGATGTAATGTTACAAAATTTAATAAACATACACATTCATTCACTCAAGTAAAATTAAAAGATGTATAATATTTAGTGTAAACAAGTAAATATAGAATACCAAATCATAGAATGATGGGTTTTGAAGGGACTTTTAAAGATCATCTAATCCACACCATTTGCAATGGGCACAGACAACTTCCCATTCTTCAGATTGCTCAAAGCCCCATCCAATGTCACCTTGAACACTTCCAGGGATGAGCAACCCTACACTTTTCTGGGTAACCTCAGTGGAATGTAATTTAGTCACCTCTCTTTCAGTTTCTTATTTTTTCACTAACTCTTGATAGATCACTGTGAGTCTTGGTAAAAAGTTTCTCTCCACATTTCCTATGAACCCCACTTAAATATTGAAAGGCTACAATAAGGTCTTCCCAGTGCCTTCTCTTCTCCAAGGTGAAAAACCTCAACTCTCTCAGTCTGTCCGCATAAGAGAGGTGTTCCAGTCCTCTGATTATTTTTGTGACCCTCCTCTGGACCTGCTCCAACAAGTCCTTGTCTTTCCTGTGCTGAGGGCTCCAGAGCCAGATGCAGGACTACAGGTGGGATCTCAGCAGAGTGGAGTAGAGAGGCAGAATTGCCTCCCTTGACCTGCTGGCCACGCTTCTTTGAATGCAGCCCAGGATATGGTTGGTCTTCTGAGCTGCGAGTGCACATTGTCGGCTCACGTACATTTTTTGATCCCCTAGTACCCCAAAGTCTTTCTCAGCAGTGTTACTCTGGATCCCTTCATCCCCCAGCCTGTACTGATACCGGGGGTTGCCCCGACCCAGGTGCAAGACCCTGCACCTGGCCTTGTTGAACCTCATGAAGTTAACATGGGTTCATAGCTCAAACTTCTCCAGGTCCCTCTGGATAGAATCCCATCCCTCAGGTGTGTCAACCACACCACTCAGCTTGATATGTATCTGCAACCTAGCTGAGGGTGCACTCAATCCAACTGTGCATGTCTATAACGAAGATATTAAAGAGTACTGGTGCAAATACAGACCCCTGAGGGACACCACTCCTCACCCATCTCCATCTGGACATTGAGATGTTGACCACTGCCCTCTGGATGTGACCATCCAACCAATTCCTCATCCACCCAAGAGTCTACCCATCAAATCCATACATCCCCAATTTAGAGAGAAAGATGTTGTGGGGGACCGTGTCAAAGGCCTTACAGAAGTCCAGATAGACAACACCAGTAGCTCTTTCATTGTCCACTGGTGTGGTCACTCTATCCTAGAAGGCCACTAGGTTGGTCAGGCAGGACTTTCCCTTGGTGAAGCCATGCTGGGTGCCTCGAATAACCTCCCTGTCTTCTATATGCCTTCGCATAGTTTCTAGGAGGATCTGTCCCATGACCTGTTCCCAGGCACAGAGGCAAGGCTGACAGGTGGGTAGTTCCCAGGGCCCTCCTTGCTCCCTTTTTTAAAAATGGGTGCAATGTTTCCCTGTTTCCAGTCAACCAGGGACTGCACCGGACTGCCCTGACTTTTCAAGTGTCATAGAGAGTGTCTTGGCAACTACATCAGTCAGGTTCCATAGACTTATGTTTGTATTTGCCCTTGGTGAAGTCATGTTGCCTGTCTCGAATCACTTCTCTGTCTTCCATATGTTTTGATATATCTTCCAGGAGGATGTGTTCCATGATCTTACTGGGCACAGAGGTGAGGCTGACTGGTCATTAGTTTACAGGATCCTCCTTTTTGCCCTTTTAAAAAGTGGTCATGATGTTTCCCTTTTTTCAGACACTGGAGACTTGACCTGATTGTTACAACTTTTCAAATATGATGGAGAGTGTCTTGGCAACTGCATCAGCCAATTCCCTCACGACTCTGAGATGCATGTTGTATCATCTTCAGCTTCCTCAGGTGGTCTCAAATCTGGTTTTCACTTATGTCTTTATTCATCTAGTCCTTGCCTTGAGCTTCAGGAGCTTGTGAGATGTAGAAAGAGAGATTACCATTGAAAACTGAAGCAAAAAAATTGTTGAGTATCTCAGTCTTCTCCATGTTGGTCGTCACTATTTCTCCCATCTTACCTAACACAGGGGGCTACATTTTCTTTACTCTTCCTTTTCTGGCCAATGTACCTGTAGAAACTTTTCTTATTATTTTTTGTATCCCTCACCAAATTCACCTCCAGCTGTGCTTTAGCTTTCCTAGTCCCATCCCTATATATCCAAGTTGTGTCCATATATTCTTTCCAGGATACACGTCCCTGTGCATTTCCTTTTTACATTTTATTTTGACCAAGAGGTACTTACGCAGCTATGCCAGCCTCTTGCCTTCCTTTTCCAATTTCTTACATGTGGAGATCGAGAGATCTTGCACTCTATATAAAGCATCCTTAAAGATCTGCCAGCACTTTTCTGGTCCCTTGCTCCTGAGGGTAGTTTCCCAGTGGGTCCTACCCACTAATTCCTCAAACAACTGCAAGTTTGCTCTCCTAAAAGTCAGGGCCCTGACTCTACTCTTCACCTGGCCCGTATCCCTCAAGACTGTGATTTCCACCATAACATGATCACTGCAGCCCGGGCTGTCACCAATCTTGTTCTCTCTAATTTGTTCATCTGTGTTGGTGAGCAACAGGTTTAGTAATGCTGCTTCTCTGGTCAGGCTGTCTATCACCTGGGTTGAGAAATTATCCTCAATGCACTCCAAGAGTCTCCTGGACTGCTTAAAGTTTTCTGTGCAGCTTTTCCAGATGATGTCAGGGCAACTGAAGTCCCCCAGCAGGATCAGGGCCTGTGAGTGTGATGCTTCCTGTAGTTGAACTAAGAATGTTTCATCAACAGTCTTCCCTTGGTCAGGCAGCCTGTAGTAAACACCAGCTGCAATGATTCCTTTGCTGGCTTGGCCCCTAGTTTTTACCCATAAGCTCTCAACCTGTTCACCACTGGTTTTCAAAGACAGTTCTGTACAGTTAATCTATTTGTTTACATTGTGGACACCATCCCACCCTCACTGCCCCTCCTCCTTGCCTTTCCCTCCTGAACAGTTTATAGCCATTGATTGTAGTCATCCAGTCATGTGATTCATCCCACCACATTTCAGCAATAGCAATTAGAACATAGCTTTCTGGCTGCGCAGTGGCTTCCAGCTGCTTCTGTTTGTTACCCATGTTGCACGCATGCATTGGTATAGAGGCACTTCATCTGGGCTATCAACCATATCACCTTTTTAAAGGAAGGTGCTCTTTTGAGGCATTTCACAGGTTTTTCCCTGTTGGGCCTTAATACATCAGTCCTGGCTCTTCTCTGTTGTTCAAAACTCCATCCACTTCACCCATTAAATCTAGTTTAAAGCTCTTCATATAAGTCTGGTCAGCTGCTTGGTCAGGTGAATCCCATCAACTCCCAACAGACCTAGCCTCTCAAAGGTAGATTCATGATCACAGAAGCCAAAACCTTGAGAATGGCACCAGCCACATAGCTAAGAATTCACTTATTCAGTTCATGTCCTCCTTCCTGAAATATACATTTATGTATATGTTTATTTATTTATTTAAATATATATTTTCTATATGAACAATAATAATGTACGTTAGTTAACAATGTTATCCTCAAAACAGACATACAACATACTGAAGAACTCTTAGCTATCAGTACTGAGTATCTTTCTTTAAAAACAGTTTATTTTCTGAACAGAATGTCATTTATCTGAGATGGGAACAAGTCTCATAACCACACAGAAATTAAATGGTTGTTTTGTATCTTAATGTATGTCATTAACAATTCACTTTTTGTCTGCCCAGAAAGTAGCTGGTGTAAATAATTTTTCATATAATACTACAGTATGGAACCTCTTCTATAAAAAATCATGAGAAAACAAGGAAATTGAATAAAACCTGAGAAAGTTAAGATGTTAAAAAAGAAGTCCAGGTTATATAGAACACTGGAAGGTTTGTGATTCATCAGAGGACAACAGTGGAACTAAAGATGGAATTTTTTATTTTTTTCCCTTACCTTATTGGTCAATGCTCACTTTGATCAATCTCACTTACTCCACAAATGGTTTTGTCAATAGCCCAACAAGACAGACAGATTTTTAAATTGAAAAATTAAAAAGAAAGGGAAAGAAAAGTTAGTTATTCATAGGTACAAAGAAATAAGGAAGGTATCAACTGTCCATTGAAGTGGCAAAGATGTGTCTTCAAACATTTAATTGTAAAGATTTATCTTTTTTGTTATTGTTTGCCAAAGAGAGAAAGGTTTTTTTATCTTTAAATCACTTAAGAGCTTAAAATTAATTCTGCAGTCAAATTTTTTTTTGTGCTGTGTGATTATCAATGAAAAACATTTAAGAATTCATGCAGTCAATTTGAACTCTCTCAGAGTTCAGAGATTTGAAGCTTTAATCCAATTCTCTTCATATGATTTCCAATGGATTTCCAGAGGATTACACTGTCTTTCAGAAACTGTAGGTATAATTTTTTGAAGAGAAAAAAATTAAGTTGCACTCTGGGGGTGCTGGCTGACAGCCGGCTGAACATGAGCCGGCAGTGTGCCCAGGTGGCCAAGAAGGCCAACAGCGTCCTGGCCTGTATCAGAAAGAGTATGGCCAGCAGGAGTAGGGAAGTGATTGTGCCCCTGTACTTGGCACTGGTGAGGCTGCACTTTGAATCCTGTGTTCAGTTTTGGGCCCCTCACTACAAGAAGGATGTTGAGGTGCTGGAGCGTGTCCAAAGAAGGGCAACAAAGCTGGTGAGGGGGCTGGAGCACAAGTCTTATGAGGAGTGGCTGAGGGAACTGGGGTTGTTTAGTCTGGAGAAGAGGAGGCTGAGGGGGGACCTTATCGCTCTCTACAACTACCTGAGAGGGGGTTGTGGAGACAAGGGTGTTGGCCTCTTCTCCCAAGTAACTAGTGATAGGACAAGAGGAAATGGCCTCAAGTTGCACCGGGGGAGGTTTAGACTCAATATTAGGAAAAATTTCTTCACTGAGAGGGTGGTCAGGCATTGGAACAGGCTGCCCAGGGAGGTGGTGGAGTCGCCATCTCTGGAAGTGTTCAAAAAACACGTGGATGTGGCACTTCAGGACATGGTTTAGGGGACATGGTGGCGCTGGACTAATGGTTGGACTTGATGATCTTGAAGGTCCTTTCCAACCTAGTGATTCTGTGATTCTGTTCACACAGTAGAAGTCACATAATGCATTGCACAAAACTGAAGTAATAAATATCTATTTGTAGTTGAAAGATATTTGTGTCTCAGGAAATCAGTGAAAAACTGTGATATAAATAACAATATAGAAGCTGGAGCTGTACAGTCCAGGTAACATTCAGTCATCATATAAGGATCATCATAAAAGTATGCCTGATTTCCTTCTTAGAAAGATACTGTGTATCTGCCAACTGACAAACTAGCAAGGGAAACTTTCAAAATCCCAGTCTATATTTAAGGTGCTGAACTCATCCTCTCCCCGGTCTGATTTCTGTATTTCAGACCAAGAAACTTGAGTATTCAAATAGCATTAGTGTTTGTACATGGTCAAACACCTGAGCATCACACTTCAGTGTCATGTGCTGGTTAGCTGATCACCTACACTGCATAAATAATAATTTTAACCTGAGCAATCATCTGCAGCAAGGTCATCCCTGATGTTGATATAGCTACATTATGATTTCCTGCATGCTTCAAAAACAAGAAGTGAAGTAGTTATAGAAATATTCAGATTGCTGTATCAGAGGACAACATTGATCTGCCTATGCCACAGAAATATTTTAAAAGTTTGGGGGGTTTTTTGGATTTTTTGGGGGGGAGGGGGTGTTTTGTTTTGTTTTTTTTTATAAAGAGGAGGAAGCTTTCTCTGAACAAATATTAATGCTTTTGAAAAAAAATCTGAGACAGATATGAAAAACTCTTATTTTGCTGTTAAAGACAATTACATTTACTAATGTGGGTTTTCTTGTCTTGACAAGCACTCAGAATAACTTTCAGATATAGACTGAATGGCTTGCTTCTATATTGAGTTTACATGGTAAGGTTTTGGTAGTGGGAGGGCTACAAGGGTGGCTTCTGTGAGAAGATGCCAGAAACTTCCCCCATGTCAGACAGTTAGTTCCAGCTGGCTCCAAGATGGACCTGACACTGGCCAATGCTGAGACAATCAGCAATAGTGGTAACACCTTTGTGATAACATATTTAAGAAAGGGTAAAAGCTGCTGCACAACAGCAGCTGGGAGAAAGGAGTGAGAATACATGAGAGAAACAGCTCTGCAGACACCAAGGTCAGTGAAGAAGGAGTGGGAGGAAGTGCTCCAGACACCGGAGCAGAGATTCCCCTGCAGTCTGTGGTGAAGACCATGGTGAGGCAGGCTGTCCACCTGCAGCCCATGGAGGTCCATGGTGGAGCAGATGTCCTCCTGTCCTCCTCCATGGACGACCCCACACTGGAGCAGGTGGATGTGCCCAAAGGAGGCTGTTGACCTCATGGGAAGCCCACACCGGAGCAGAATCTTGACAGGACCTGTGACCACGTGGCAAGGAGCCCACTCTGGAGCAGGTTTTCTGGCAGGACCCACACTGGAGCAGTCTGTTTCTGAAGGACTGCATCCCGTGGAAGGGACTCATGCTGGAGCAGTTAATGAAGAACTGCAGCTGTGGGAAATACTCACACTGGAGAAGCTTGTGAAGGACTATCTCCAGGGGGAGGGACCTCATGTTGGAACAGGGGAAGAGTGTGAGGAGAAAGGAGAGGCAGAGATGAAGTGTTACGAACTGACCACAACCCCCACTCCCCATCTCCCTGCACTGCTCAGGGGAAGGAGGTAAAGAAGTCAGGAGTGAAATTGAGTCCGGGAAGAAGGGTGCAGTGGAGGGAAGGTGGTTTAAGATTTGTTTTTATCTGTCATTACCCTACTCTGATTTGATTGGCAATAAATTAAATTAGTTTCCTGAAGTTGAATCTGTTTTGCCTGTGACGGTAATTGGTGAGTGATCTCCTTGTCCTTGTCACAACCCATAAGTTTTTTGTCATATTTTCTTCCCCCTATCCAGTTTAGGAGGGAGAGTGATAAAGCAGCTTGGTGAGCACCTGACAGCCAGCCAAAGTCAACTTGCCACAGATTTTCACATTAACAAGCAATTTTCATTTATTTGGGGTCTACTCTTATGTATTGTAACAGGTGCACATCTTAGACATTACTACTTTTCCTCTGGTCATGAAAGGGAACCATATTCAAATAGTCGTATCAGTGGGAGGTCTGCATTTCCTGTTACTTTCTTTTATTTAGGTGCAATAGTGGCAGTGATGCCTTGGAAACATTTTGTATTTTATAACATTCATTTTATAACATGTTATTAGAGACAAAACGTAGCTTCACCGAGGGCAAATCATGCCTGACTAATGTAGTGCCCTTCTACAATGGAGTCGTTATATCAGTGGATAAGGGAAGAGCTATGGATGCCATCTACCTGGATTTCTGTAAGGCCTTTGATATGGTGCCCCAAAACATTGTTGCTGCTAGATTGGAGACGTATGGAATTGAAGGATCAAATTCAGAGGAACAGGCTGGATGGCTGCATCCAAAGAGTGGATTCAGTGGCTCAATCTCTAAGTGGAAACCAGTAATGAGTTTGACATAGATAGTGGGATTGAGTGCACCGTCATCAAGTTTGCAGATGACATCAAGTTGAATAATGCAGCTGATTTGCTGGAAGGAAGGGATGCCATCCATAAGGACCGTGACAGGCTTGAGGAGTGGGCCCATGCTCACATCATGAAGTTCAACAAGGCCAAGTGCAAGGTCCTGCACCTGGATCAGGTGCACCTAGACAATCACCAGTATCAGTACAGACTGGGGGATGAATGGATTGAGAGCAGCCTTACAGGGAAGGAACTTGGCAGTACTGGTGGATGAAAAGCTGGACATGAGCTGGCAACACATGCTCACAGCTCAGGTGGCCAACAGTATCCTGGTCTGCATGAAAAGAAGCATGGCCAAGCAGGTGATTCTGCCCCTCTACTCGGCTCTGGTGAGAACCTGCATGGAGTACTCAGTCCGGCTCTGGAGCCTTCAGCACAGGAAAGACATGGACCTGTTAGAGCAGGTCCAGAGGACGGCCATGAAAATGATCATAGGGCTGGAACGCCTCCTTGTATGAAGAAAGGTTGGTGTTGTTCAGCCTGGAGAAGAGAAGGCACTGGGAAGACCTTATTGTGGTCTTTCAATATTGAAAGGGGGTTCATAGGAATGATGGAGAGAGACTTTTTTACCAAGGCCTGTAGTGATATGGCAAGTGCTAACTCTTTTAAATTGGAGGAGGGTAGGTTTAGATTAGATTCCCCAGAGATGGCCCAGAGAATTTGAGGATGCCCCATTCCTGGAAGCGTTCAAGGTGACACTGGATGGGGCTTTGAGCAACCTAATCTGTTGGAGGATGTCTATGCCCATTGCCGGAGGTGTGGACTAGATGATCTTTAAAGGTCCCTTCCAACCCAAACTGTTCTTTGATTCTATGGTTCTGTATTTAAGAAACCTAAGAAAAATATTATAAAATACCACACTTTCAGCATTAGTTCAATGGTTCCATAATTGCCAGTCTAAATGCAATGGATTAATTTCATTCATACAGTTACTCTTTTTTCTGTAATAATGAATGTTTAATTTTCCCCAGGTGAGCATTAGAGATTTTTCTCTGACCCTTTCATCCTTTGATCTTGGCAAAGGTTTCATAGAAGGCTGCCCTCAACTTTTCAGTGCTTGGGTTATGACTTAAATGTTTAAGGAAGCTGATTTTTCATTACAAGAATGTTCTGTGATGGCACAATGAAAAAAGTGGTATCTAAGTTTACACACTGTGGAAAATGTGACTCTAAAATACACATTTTTCTTAATTCTTCACCTGGAGAGTAAAATCAGGGAAATTTCATGAGAGTACAGTAGAATAAGTTAGGCAAAAATTCTGTGAAAAGGTATGGGTATAGCAAAAGTACCTGTATACAGTATCCAAAAGAAGCAAAACATATATAATCTACATTGGGGAAATTTAATTTACTTACTTTAGAGAGTACAATCGCTGGAAAATTACTGAAATATTTCACAATATCAGAACTTGAACAGACCTGCTTAGGAAGCTTATAAAGCAATTTTATTTTCCAAAATTGTGGACCTCTTTTGTCTGATTGAGGAGTTTTATGCAACAGTCTACTTTTTCCTCTTTCTTCCTTCTATCACATGGCTCTTTTGTTATTAATACAAATAAAGTGACATGAGGAGTTACTGAAAAATTGGTCACACAATCCTAGGCACATCTATTCATAATGAAGATCTTTGCTGGATTTATACTGCCTCTAGTTATATATCTGCGAGTCTACAAGCTGGTTGCCTATCCTGTGTATGTAGTGCAAATTCTCTACTGTTTACATCTGCTGCTTTTGCCAGATTTAGTAAACAGCCCATGACAGATGCTGCAGAAATCAGCATCTGCTTAGTTTCCCAGATCTTTCTTACTACTCTTTCTCAGACAAAACAAGGGGGGAGACATGAGAAAACTTGATTTTGTATGCCTATTGCATGTACATGCTTACTAACAGAAAATCCAAAGGAAAATGTTTCTGAGCACTTAATCTTTATTACATTTGCTGTTAGCCAATTTCTTTGTGTGATATTATTTTAATGCTGTTAGTAGTGTCAGCAAGAAAAAGTCAAGACAAGGGACCTGGACAGCATCTCAGGATAGATCTATCCTGATTGATAGAATATTTGTAAATCATGGAATGTGCTAACTGGTAAGAATGGCTGTTAAAACATTGAATACACAAGTAGATTTCCACTCTTCTAAGTACTGAAAGAGACCAGTTCAAGCCTGAAAATTCAACCATACCTTGTTAATTTTAACAAATCAATATTTCTATTCATTCAACTAAACATGTTCTCTATGCCTAATTCTGAGCATGAACAGTTAGTAAATTGTGCACAAACGATTTAATAGAATACTTAAAAAGTGGATATTTCTACACATTTCTATGATCAGGCTTTGATCTCTGAGAGGAGTTGGGAAGATACTATTTTTTATGGTTCCTCTGTTTTGCCATCTACCATCTACTGTTCCAGTGTCATTGAGAAATAAACAAAAAATCCCAACCAATCCACACTAAAGCAGAGAAGTAGGAGATGAGGTCTTGCATTTGGGGCATCTTATTAAAGTTTTTCCACCTATAATTTGTTAATACAGCTGCTCTACACCCGGGCTGGGTGGCAAGAGTGCAAAATGGAAATAGACGTTTTGTCATTATGTTATGTAGCTCTTTTCTGAATGGGATTATGCAGAGGGACAGTAGTAAATTTAAGAAAAATAATAATATTTGAAAATTTTCACTGGTAAATTAAAAGCAAGCAAACCCACCTGATTAAATGTTTCCAGATGGACAATGAGATATATCTGGTATTACTAAATAAAACAAGGTCCACTTATTCCTATTGGCTATTCTTCTTGCAATAGTCCAACAGAGTTTTTCTAGTGTTAGAAAGTCACATTTTCACTATTTAGAAAACTAGTAATACACAAAAATTTCAGGTTAAACTATCTCTTTGGATGGATGGAGTCACCAGCAAAACCTGAGGAACAGGGTGCATTAGCTTAATGATCACTGCACAGGGAAACCTATGGATGTCTCAGGTGGATTAAGTTCCACTAGCAGATAAAATGTTATTTTAGATGTCCCAGAGTATCTGGCCCAACCTCTATCTGCCATTCCATAAAGTCAGGGGCCTTGCATCATAGTTAGCAACCTGACATGGAAGTCTCAGGTAGTGTAAAAACATCTGAAATGAAACTGGACATCTAAGTTTGGAGAACTGTGTCACTTTCAGAAAGACAGAATTTTCTCTTTGATTATTATCAGGACATATACTTATTGTCTGCAGAATGTAGCAGAAAACACTCAAACTCCATAACACTTCTGTGATTAATAGAAAAAGATTGCAATCCCCAAGGTTACTTTAAGGCATTTTTATAATAATTTATACATTTATGTAGTAATTCCTATATTACAATAATGTTTAATGGGTTATAGTTATAAAATATCAATCTAATCTAAAATGCATTATGTATGTAGCCTAAACAGGCTTTCAGTACCATTATACAACAGATGTCATGATTGTAATTGTCACTAATTGTTTAAAAGGATTAATATGTTCCCTTTTGTTTCCTGTGGCCACAGTATGTGCAAATTGCAACTCAGAATTTATTTAATTGAGAAATAGTTACTATTTCCTGAATTATGTATATATTTTCTTTTTACCTATGGAAATTTTAACACAACATAACAGCCGTACTTCTTAGCACCTACAATAAGACCACATATTTGTTACACTCACAAAACTCTGGAAATGTATTCAGAATTTTAGAGCAATAGGTCTTGTGAATCTTAGCACTCAGCTGACACCCCCCAATTACCTCTCACGGATGGTGCTTTACCTTCAAATGAACCCTATGAAGCCACTAGTAAAATGCAGTAGAAACTTAAGACATCAATTATCCAGCACTACAAAGTGCTTAAATGTAACTTTAATACCTAGATAGATCATTTAGAACTGAAATTTAAAGCACAGTGTGCCCAATTTAAGTAAAATGTACTACAGATTGGGAAGAAAAGGCACTGCGGATGATATTGAATGGTCAGAGATTTATATTAGAAGTAAAAGACATACTTAACAGATAAAGGACACTATGTTTCTTTGGGTGGAAGTGCCTTTTCAAAGACAAATATTCTGGAAGGAAGGAAGACACCTGAAACACCTATATATGGGCAGGTATATGGCTACATATCACAAGACTTTAACAGAATAGAGTAATTAAAGAAGCTGGATTATTCCCATCCTCAAATTCATTAGCTCCTCTGGGTACTCAGAAAACACCAAGAAATATGTGAAAAATCCTCAGAACGGGAGCAGAGCTAATATAAAAGTTCTTCTGTAGCCTCAGGGAAGCAGCAGTCTTGTATCCCCTGCTGTTCTGCATTGCTATTACATTCAAGATAACCACAAGCGTTCTCTAACTGAACATTTCCCCTTCTTCACTGTGCATGGCTATGCTGAGAAGAGTTAGTAAGCTTCTAGCTCTTCAGAAGAAGAGGGAAGATCTAACCTCACCTGAAAGTCTATACTAGCCCTTTGTTCCAGTATCGTCTTGTTCTCTGTTAACTGCAAAATATTAATTATGCTTATGGATATTTTAAATTATATATTCCTGTGACTGAAAATCTTGTGTGTTTATATTTTTTTTAGAAATACCTGGGAGCAAAGTGAGTTAATACAACACAGCAGATACCTGTACTAAGTAAAAGCAGTGAAAGAAGAGGCGAAAATAAAGCTATTACGTCCATCTGAAGATAGACACTTTTGTGGAAAGGAATAGAAAATTCAAATGTTCTTTTCATGAACCTTGGTTAAAAGTGACCACTGTTGACTGAACTCTGCTTTTTTTATCAGGGGTATATTAAACATAATAGAATGCACAGGGCAGTGCACTAAAAAAAGTGTGCATTTTTTCCTCTGCTGCACAAAATTTATTTTTGGAAAGAGATCTGCATTGCTCAGACATAATTTTTTTTGGATCTTCAAAAATGCTTTGGACACTGGAACCATCTAGAAGTCGTTTTGGAGAAAATATTTGTGAACAGCTCTGAATAGGTGTTGCCTGTGTTCTAATTTTAGCTAATAAAATATTTACTTAAAATCTACACTGCACATCCCCATTAATGGACAAACCAGTAAAAGACATGCAGAAAGTACTCCTACACTCATTTTACCTATGCATCTGCTTTAACTGTGCGCCAGGAAGAAAGTTGTCTCTTCAGAGATCGTTTTGTAATGTGGCATTCAGATTACTAGAAAAAGGTTTCCTTGTCAGTTTTGGAAATGTACTAACAAATTCTGTTTTTCACGATGTCCAGTAAATAACAGGACTGCAATATCAACCCAAGAAAGTATTGGGTGAAAGGCTTTGAGACATGAAGAAATTAACTGAACATGGTTTGACTTCCATCCCTTCAATGTCACATTTTACAATGTTTGCAGCTCTCATATGTTTTCTTTCTCTGGAGGATAAGACTCCAGGCATCAAGCAATATACTCTCAAATCTTCTTTACTTGGTAGACTTTTATATGGGCACAGAAAACTCCTAAGACATTCAAGAAGTTTTAGCAAAATAAAATATGATTAAGCTTCATTAAAGATAAAATCTTTTACATATGAATTCTTGGACTGCATTGTCAAATCCTTGCAGGTACTTTCCATTTAGTGACCTTGCCACTAGATTTGGCAGGAAGCTGTAAAAGAATAACTTACAATAAGATACTTACTGTCATTTGAAAGGTCATTATTGGAAGATGTCAAAAGAGAAATACACATTTATTTGTATATGAAAGAATGGAAATTGCAAGTGAATTTGACCCTGAATATAGCACAGGTCCAGGTCAGTATTGTTAATTAGAGACTCACACAGTGTGAAAGCAAAATGATAATTCTTTTACTTATGTATTTATTCACGTATCTACTTATCTATTTATTTCTATTTGGGAATTCCTAAAGAAAAGTGACTTATGGTGTGAAACACAATATCTTATATGAGTGCTAAGAATTTCACAACATTTTCTTCTTGTGTGTATCTTCGGGTAAATTCTAGTTATTGTTTGAAATTTCTTTAAGAAAAGTATATTCTGGAGAAAGTTTTATATAGTACATTTCAACAGAAGATTGCCATTTGACCAGAAACCTAGCTGTGTTTCCACTGCCCTCCAAATGTTGCTAGTTTAGCTTAGATTTATTCACTGTAAGTGGCTTTGACCATAATCAAATTAGTAATGAAAAATAGAAATCAGGATTCATTTTTCCATTAGTCAGAAGGAAAGGAACATTCCAGAATCTGACAGTAGTTAGGTTCTCCAGTCAGTTAGCCAAATGTTATTTTGTAAGATGTAGATACTTCAGTGATATCAGCATTGATGACCTAGTTTCTCTCATACTCACCTTTTTATATTGCCATCTTGGTGGTCACTATTTCAGATATTCTTGGGTGTTACTAATACTTTTGTACTTAATATCACAGAGTTTTTTATGAAAGCCAAATGAAACTGGCCATGAATTGAAAAATACTGGGAAAATACATTATTATTCTTTCATATTCAAATGTATATAGTTTCTAAATATATACACCAGAAATTTAGCAAGTCAAAGAAAGTAAGCTGTTTGTGATGTTTAAACTGCTAAATATCGTTATTATTATCATCACTGAAGTCTTTGGGGACAAGTTATAGAAAAATAAAGATAAAAATAATGGAATACAACACTAAGAAGCATTAGATCAGAGGACTGATTTTTATAAATGGTTCTTTATGGCTTTTTTTGCACAAAAGAAGTTATTAGGGAAGCCATTTATGTAACAAGAAGTAATGTGCAGTTTTAACATAGAAAATGATCAAGAGATAGGAGACCAAATGGAATAAACAGAGAAACCAGCCAAGTGATAAATTTTTAAAATTGATCACAGTCATACAGTTAAAACTAAAGACTGTAAAAAGTTCGAAAGACCTGAAGGAAATGAAGTTGAATTAAGAACTTGTTATCTAGTTAAATATAATCTACATATGAGGCAAAGTATATTGACAGTTACAATTTTTAGCTACTCAGCTTAAATTCATTAGGGTGGCTGAGAAGAAAAATAATTGGTCAACATAGCAGAAATCTGTCTTAGTCATGCAGCAATATTCAAATATTTAAACATGTTCCTAACAGTTACAAAAAAAATAAAGATTATTGAATTGTCTCCACAATTATACACTCTGCAATACATTCTATTAAAGGTTTTCATCATATACAGATCATGAATATATTAGAGGATGAACATGAATATTTAAATTTTAAGAGATAATTCAGAATGATTAATCAGGCAAAATGTGGAGCTGGGGTGGGGAGAAGCTCAGGTAACTAGTCCTGGGCCTATGTTCACAGAATCACAGAATCATAGAATGGCTGCAGTTCGACAGGACTTCTGGAGGTCTTCTGGTCCAACTACCCTGCTCAAGCAGGACCACCTAAAGCCAGTTGTACAGGACCATGTCCAGAATATCCCCAAGAAAGGAGACTCCACAGCCTCCCTGGGCAACATGTTCTTTCAAGACAGCTCTTTGTTCCAGGATTCAAGCAAATCAGTCTGCAGTCCCATCTGTGGACTCTAAGGGCTTTTCATAACTTCTGAGGACAAATTGCCTGTTCCCACTCCTCTCAGCAGGCTTTCAAACATGCCTGACTTTCTAGATAAAATATGGGGCCCTGACTTTCCACATTGTTTATTTGTTAAGTCTCTTCTTGGTCCTGTTTGGCCACCTCTACCTAAAACAAAGTGCAGGTGTTATTCTGGAGAAAGTTCCCAGAAGGCACTGTGAACAAGAACACATCTGGATGATTCTCTCCATTCTGTGAAATCCTCCAGTACTGGTCTCTGATCTTGCATGTTCAAGCACTGTAGGCCCTCATGCCACACATCACAGTATGGAATATATCCCCCAGGTTCATGCTGCAGAAACACTCCTCTGATGGGCTGCAAAAAAAAAAAAAAAAGCCAACACAAGCTTTCAAACATATTGAACAGGTACAAAAATGGACAAATATAGTAACGTTGTCCTAGAGATAAGGATCCACCTGGGACTGAGAGGAAACTGAGACCCAAGTGCTATACAGTGTGCATGCAAGTTGTCCGTTTCAGAGGGAATTAACCCCAAGAAATCTGTCTGTGGACTATTCTATAGTCTTGGCTTCAGGACTGTATATTGGTCTCCAAGATGTCATTTAGCAGTATAGACAAAGCAAGTACTTCCTCATTTTACAGCACCAATTTGGATCTGGACATTTTGCACCTCTACCTGAAGTATTTTATTCTTCATTTTGTTGCCTCCTATTCTTGGTTAGGTCGTATGTAGACAGCCTGTTTAATCTGCACTGCTGTGAAGACATACTTATAGGCATAGCTAATTGGATGATTTACCACAGAGGATGACAGAACCAGGAATCAAATCTATGTCTCCAAAGCTCCAATTTTCCCCTATTGCCCATTTTTGTCCCTAAATAAAAAAAAGAGGTAGAATAGATTAATACCTTGAAAGATAAATAAAGAGTACTAAAATGTAATTCAGATGTCATGCACAACTTCTGAAATAAAAACTGTAGAATCACAGAAATTTTTATACCCAACATCTCTCAAAAAAATTCTCCTCTTGTTCTATAAAATCCAGTTTGAACATACTCTTTTTCCAGTATACTTGAAAGGTCATCATTTACAAACCTTTTGACTACAAAAGACATAGGCTGGTTTGGTCACTTGATTCGGCTTTAAGAAGAGAAGGCTGAGGGGTGACCTCATCTCACTCTACAGCTTCCTCAAGTGGGGCAGAAGAGGGGGAGCTGCTGGTCTCCTCTCTTTGGTGATCACCAACAGGACACAAGGAAATAGAATGAAGCTGCATCAGGGGAAGTTCAGGTTGGACATTAGGAAAATGTTCTTCACCAAGAGGGTGGTTGGACACCGGAAGAGGCACGCCAGGGAAGTGGTCATGGTGCCAAGCCTGTCAGAGTTCAAGGAGTGTCTGGGTGATGCTCTTAGTCGTATGATTTAGTTTTAGGTAGTCCTGCAAGGAGCAGGGAGTTAGACTTAATGATACGTATGGGTCCCTTCCATCTTGAGATATTCTATGATTCTATGATTCCAAACCCACAGGCATGGAAATTTTACACCCTGACAAGTGCCCAGAATTTCACACACATGGCATTCCAGCTTATTACAGGCACTGAGATAAATATCAGGGAAGATGTTTTGTCTGAGACAGCTGAGTCACAAACATTTAATAAAAAAAGTTCAGTATTTTTACAAAAGAAATTGGAAATTAACAGTAATATCTACAGTAGCCTTTACATGTTGATCATTCCATGAGAAAATAACAATTCCTTTATTAAAGATGTGTAGTGAATGTTTTAAAAATGTTTTATTTCATATACTAAACAAGACACTTTTTTATCTGGATCTACCAAAGGCTAGTTTACTATGCATTTGTGTTTCTTGGCTGCTTGACTTCTTAACTGAACTACATGATCATTTATTTTTAGGCTGGCATATACCCGCAATCTCTACCTGCAGTGTGTTCTGTCAGACATACAGGCTGTATTTCAACTGTGAAACCAGCAAGATCACAAGCTGTGAGGGTTTTTTCTCCTTTATCCAGCCATCTAGCTGTGAATATATCAGAGACCTCAATTGTTCTGACACATTAGATTGAAATCAGTCAGTGGATCCAAAACCTACAGTTAAGAATGAGATACCTGCATTCACAGAGAGTAAGTAATTACATCAGCCTTGCTTTGCAGGAAGCCTGACTAAAATTACTATTTCCTTGTGTTTTCTCTAATACTTAACTAGATGTAATCATACAGTGCATAGCTGGAATATTGAATGGGACTCTCATCTAGCCAAAATTTATTTTTATGAAATTTATAGAAATGTCTCAATATTTGAGACTTCTACATCTCTGTCAAATTCAGATGTGATAGACTTAACATAGACAGGTTAAAAATTACAATCATACAGCATAGAAATATCAACTGAAACAATCCAAGTTACTTCTGTGCAAAATTTCAGAAAGCTACATGGACACACACATAAACAAACAAGCAGGGATTAAGTTGCTTCTGAAAGAAACCAAACTAAGAATATACAAATGTATCTATAGTAGCTACATTGGTGGGCTCCATTAAACTTTTTAGTCTTCTTCTATTGGTTAAGTAAAGTTTAAGTGAAAACATGATCAATTATTGAATTGAATTAATAAGAAGACAACATTTTAGCTTACTGCAAAACCTAAGTTTCTTTCTCTCTAATTTTATATAACATTAATTAAGACCATTGTTTGGTCCCAAAAGAGAAAAACACTGTAGACAAGAAAAAAACAGGTGAGGTAGATTATTAGGGCAGAAAATGAAGGTCACTGTTCTTCCTATGTAAAAAAGTCTTTAAAACCAGATGCACCTCACAGTGATTTTTTTTTTTTTAGATGAAGACTTTTATTATTATTGTTCTTCTGAAGCTTCTGCAATTCTGACTTATGTGAAGCTAGTCAGGAAACAACCTTTACAGTAGCATTAGTTTTGACATATGTTTATCTGCTTGGCAAGCTTTAATAATTCTTCAATATTGTAAGATACTTGTTGACATCAATGGTGTTTCCAGAAATAAAATAACATACATTCTTTCCAAAGTTAGATCACATACAAGAATGTAACCTTTGAAATAAAAAAAAGAAAAACATATGGTTACTTGACAAGAAGTCCCAATAGGGCACAAATGCAAACATTTACAGCTGAATCCAAATGTTCAACAGAAAATAAACTGAATCAGGTACACCTGGAACTATAGCATTATGCAGGGAAAAAAGTACATGACAGAGTGTGTAAACACAAATGCAGAAGGGGAATATTAACAGGGTATCTTGGAATAACAGTGAAACAAGATCAACCTACATCATACTATTCAGGTTTCCAGCTGCAGAAAATAAAAGGACACCACTGAAATAATTTTGTCTAAAATTTGTGACATGACCTTGGGTACAAAATATGATATTTTACTGCAGGATATTCTTTCGTTATTAACTAGATTTGTTCAGGTGTATATTGTGTCTAATTTTTTTTCCATGAATGTTTATTTCACATTCCTTCACTCATAATGTAAAAATTGCAGGATATGAAAACATAAAATCTTCATATTCACTTTTTTTTAAGTTGAAGTAAGTAAAACTAGTTTCATCATTAAATATATATATATGATCTACAGCAGATTTTAAATTTTGTCAATAGTGAGAAACAAGTTGAAATAATACATAAAGCTTAAGTTGCCTTGCCCATTACTGGTGCATGTTTTCCTGCATTTCCATTTGGTCCTAGAAATAATTTTACATCTTCAGCTGTAAGCTCTTACATATACTTTAGTAACTATCAAATGGATACTTTTCCCAAATTATTCTTGCAAAAAGTGAGAGATGTCTTAAAAAAAAAATTAAAAAAAAATTACAAGAAAAAGAAGTAGGAATATGCTGGGTTTTTTTCCTTCTGGCTCTACTTTTCTTGCTCTTCCAGAAATGCCAGTATCATCTACTAGCTCTAGCAATCATGCTTAGGAGTTAAGAGCAAGCATGGCTTGTAGGATAGGTTGTAAAGAGTCAAATAGCAGCTATTCTGTATGCTTCCTCATGAACTGGACTCAAAGGAATGAGTCAGGGTATAAATTTACTCATATAGTTCCCCATTGCTACAATAAAATACTAAATAAATGCAATGTCTGCACAGTCAGAATGCAAATAGCAGCATAACATGGAATCTGATCATCTTACCAATGAGGAGAGACTTCAAGAAAGCTTCTCATCTTGTGCAACCTCGTCTGAGGCAAGTGGATTTTAGGACTCTCTCTGGATCTTTCCACTGTAGCATGAAATTTGCCTGTCTGCAGACATAATATGACATAAGCACTTAAGTAGCTCATATAAATCAGCATAGTGTCCTTGAAGCACAGTCATAATTTACATCCACTGTACATCTAGGCAGCTGGCACAGACTGTCACAATTTGTCATTATGGTTGTTTTTATTGTTGTCCAAATGCCGAAAATGTGCTTAGTATTTTGCAAAATGAAAGCACACAGGGTAGTATTCAGAACTGTATTTTCACATATGCAACCAAATAGTTGGAAGTGAAAATACACAGATTCATTCCAAAAGTATGGTTTCAAATTTTTCCACTGTGGATTGAATCATTAAGTAGAGTCTACTTTTCTGAAGAGGACACAGTCATATGTGATTAAATTAGAGATTTTAAAGGTGATATGAAGGATCATGTATTCTGTGGTAGGAAACAAGGAAAGTAAAGCAGTGTTGCTTCAAATGTTAGCTAATGTTAACATTAATGTTACCATCCTTTAATTTGTTGCTGTATCATGAGGACCCAGGTGAATCTGAGTATGAAGTCAGGCATCTCACAACTCTACAAAAAATTGCCAGTCCCTGTCTTTTTAAAGTAACGTGTCTGTTAAAGATGTGATGGAACAGGTACATGAACAAAGAAAAATCACACAGAATCTCAGAATGGCTAGTCCAAACCCATGCTCAGAACAAGGTCGGCTCAAGAACCTTGCTTAGAGCTGTGTCCAGTCAAGTTTTGAATATCTCCAGGGATGGAGACTCCACAACCTCTCTGAGAAACCTCTTATAATATCTGATAACCTTCAAATTAAAATCTTTTTTTCTTATTTTCAGTGAATTTTACTGCATTTTGGTTTGTGCCCGTTGCCTCTTGTCTTTTTATTGGGCACCGGTGAAAAGACTTTGGCTCTGTCTTCTTTACTCCCTCCCATGTACCCTGAGAAGATTCCTCCCCAACCTTCCCTTCTTGTCCAACTTTTTCCCATTGGTGTCAGGTGTTTGGGATTGTCTGATGATACATGGGATACCTGGGATACATGTCTGGGAGAGGTTAATAATCTTTATTCTGTGCCAGGGGTTACTTAGACAAAGGCGTAGAAGTACTTTACCACTATGTTATTTCAGGGAATAACTTTTTTTAATGCTATCTAATTGTGTGGGTTATAAACCATGTAACAAAGGATTGCTCAGACACCTAACACTATAAAACTCCCCATAATTTCTTTAAAGTGAAAATACCTGATTTGGTAGCTATCGTAATCCATGAGGTAATCAAGGAGGATTACTTTATGACTTTGTTTTTATCTTGTCCTAGAAAGGGATTTTTAGTGTGTTTACATTAAAATAGTAACCTCCATTTGTCATTTAGTTGTCACATTGCACTTTTAAGATGACTAGGTTTCAACAATTTTCATAGGCATCCTTAGTTTGGCAAGGTTATTCAACTGAAACTCCAAATCCATTTAAAGTTTTCCCATCATTAAATGTGTTAAGTAGAATTTTATTTATTTGTAGGTATTGATGGAAAACTAAACACATATAAAAATAAATGATTTAATAAATATCTCTCTCTCTCTGAAAGAG
>NW_010563013.1:0-1496 GCF_000687285.1 Phaethon lepturus
TCTGTGATAAAATCATTGGTCGTTAGACCAATTTGGCATTTGTACTCAGCAGCGGCAGGCAGCGTGCAGGGCGGTGCACAGTGTGGAGCAGTAAAGGCGGCTTCATCTCTGTACTTCAGGAGCCATTTATCAGAAGCTATTAATAATTACACTTTTTACTTTTTCTCCTCGGAGAGACAATCTATGGAGGAGATGATACTTCACCTTCTCCTTCCCCTCCAGGCTACTTACAATAGCTCTTCAGAATTTTTAATATCCTTGAGATGTTCAAACCAGCACGCTCCTATTGCTAGTCCTCCTGAATGTGTTTCAGGTCTTGCTTAGGGTTAAACAGCTACTTAAAAATACCACCCCAGATGCTACTGGTGCTTGGTGCAGATGCAGGCACTCTGCAGCTACTCCAACCTCGGCAACGGGCACTGCAGGTGAACCAGAGAACCAACCCGTGCCGGCATCAGTCGCCTCTATCCACAAGAAGAAATGGACACGGAAGTCAGAACCAGAGATAACCACCCAATCCCTATCTCTGAGTGAGCTGCAAGATACGCAAAAAGACTTCAGCCGTCATCCAGGGGATCACATTGTCACCTGGCTGCTCCGATGCTGGGATAACAGGGCCAGTAGCCTGGAATTAGAGGGTAGGGAAGCCAAGCAGCTGGGATCCCTTTCTAGGGAAAGGGGCATTGACAGAGCAATTGGAAAAGGTGCACAAGTCCTCAGCCTCTGGAGGCGACTCCTGTCGGGTGTGAAGGAAAGGTATCCCTTCAAGGAAGATGTTCTATGTCACCCAAATGGGCTGACCAACTCCATCAATATGAAGAAAATCTCTCCTCCTCCCTACAGGTCTGTGTCTCAGCTGTGGAAAAACAATCTGAAAAGTCCGAAAACCTGTTCAAAAAACTGTTTGGGGAGTTCCAACAACTCAATGAGGATATGTTCTGCTTCCCACCTGTACAGAACATATCTATCATCTCAGCTGTTAGGAGAAAGCATTCTTCTGCTCAAGAGAGGGGATATAGGGGGTACACACCTCAGGCCACCCTGTGGTTTTCACCTGTGTGATGATGGAGAGGACACAAGGAAGTGGGATGGAAAATCTACCTCGACCCTAGAGGCACAGGTACATGAGTTACAAGAAGTGATCACACAAGGGGGTTCTTCCAGGAAAATTGCCACTCCAGTCTCCAGTGAGCATCTCCCAAGACAGAGTAGAAGGGCTGGTCTGACTTCCTATCTTAATAAAGGGACTTCTGATTCATATTTACAAGAAGTGAGTAACAGCTACTATGACCAGGACTAGAGGGGCCCTGCCTCCAGCCAGGCGGAGGAAAGGGATAACAGGGTTTACTGGACTGTGTGGATTAGATAGGGACTTCTGATTCATATTTAAAAGAAGTGAGTAACAGCTACTATGACCAGGACTAGAGGGGCCCTGCCTCCAGCCAGGCGGAGGAAAGGGATAACAGGGTTTACTGGACTGTGTGGATTAGATGGCC
>NW_010563014.1:0-2171 GCF_000687285.1 Phaethon lepturus
CAATTCCAGCACATTGGTGATGTTTAATTACAACAGTAATGTGACTTTTGTAGTTTTGCTGTAATTATAGTGTCACTAAAGCTGCAAATCCTATTGAAAAATAAATAAATAAATAGTGCCGTATTGGAGCAGCTGTTTAAGCAATTATGTTTATATATATAAATATATAGGGATATATACATATTTGGGCAATGTGTTATTATTTTAGGCAAAGGAATTGTTCTAAGAAAGTGGAGCAGTGGTGCATCCATGCCAGTCACATAGCATAGGCCAACAGCATGTGCTGCAGAGAAAGGTGCTCGTATCCTTGGTGGAGCAACTCAGAAGCATAAATTCTCCTGAACTCAGGGGTTTTAATTTTTTTTTTCCCTAAAGCTTACTTGGTTGCCTTTGCAGGTACTTTGTGGCAATGGCCAAGGATTTATTTAAGAATATTAAATTTATTTTTTTAATTATTTGTGGAATGGGGTTAATTGCTGAATCGGTTCTCCATCCAGCTCATTCACACCCACACCTTGGGGGCCTCAGGAGCTATTCTCCAGAGTCACTGGCAAACCGCAGTCTCCTTTCCAAACAGCCGTGATTCTTAGCAAGGCCATTGGGTTTTAGTACCAGACCATCTTGAAAAGTCCATGGCAGTCCTTGCCTGGTGCTAGCAGTTTCCTTCTATTCCCCAAACCCATGTGCCTGTGTGTTTCCTGCCCTATAGGTATTTGAATATTTTATTGCCTCTTTATTTTACACATATTGATAATTTTAAAGAGAATTATGTCCCACCATTCTCAAACGGTTACTAACCTCTGGTAGAAATCTCTTCTGCTTATGAGGAAGACAAATGTGATCACACCAAACAGTCAACTAATGCCAAGGTAGTCACAAACATTGGCAGGCACCCCTTAGCTCTGAGGCCTGTTACCTGCCCTGAGCAGAAAAAGACTGATTTATTATGTTTGCTTCTAGACAAATCCATGTTGGTCATTTCATATTGTTATAATGTCATCTTGGTGTTTCTGAAGTGACTACACGTTCATGACTTTTACTTTTTTCTTTTCCAATACCTTTTTGGCAACTAGAGTTCAACATTCCTGGTACCCTTTATATTTCCACTTATGATCTTTTTGGTATGAGCCGTTCTAAATTATTTTCAACTGTTGCTGCAAGTTTTCAGGTACTTTAAGAAAGGAATGATGTGCCCTGGACCACGTCGTGGAGCCCTTAGAAAATGTGCAGCTTGGGCTACATTCATATTTTCCCACACAGTAATTAGTGTGAGCTGGAAATCTTTATTTTAGCACCTCCTTGTTTTGCCAGTTCTCTTTGCAGCTACAAGTTGGCTGACACTGCTGAGTTGCTGCGTGAATCATAGTGATTTGCTGTACAAGGCACGTCTGGATTGGATGCATGCATATTCCTGCATACAACAATGCTGCACTTTGCTACAAAAACATAAGCCCTTACGTTTATTTCCATAGAAGATCTTATGTAATAACTTCTCATGTAATATCTCTTGTGTAATCGGGTTTTTTTTTTTGTCTATTTTTAACGTCAGCGGTTTGCAGAGTGCCACCAAGGAGCGTGGGATCGTTATCACCCGTTCCACATATCCCAGTAGTGGAAGATGGGCAGGACACTGGCTCGGTGATAACACTGCAGCTTGGGATCAGCTAGCTAAATCTGTTATTGGTATGTAGAAGGAAAAGGATCTGTATTCAATTTACTGTGTGCAGTTATTTCTGTTCTTTCATTTACTTGTTTTTAGTATTCGTGTGTTTTTAGCTGAAATAAGCCCTTTAGATCAGCAACCAGAACTCATGGTCAATGTCTTTTTTACTTCTTCTTCTTCTTTGCTTCTGCACCAAGTGTTGGGAACTCTTTTATTCCCTTGGGACCAGCCACCTTCCTGCCCTGTGGCCTACCACTCATTTCTTTCTTTGCTCCAGACCAACCAGCTCTCATCTGTTTCTGAAAAAGAAAAACATGACACATTAGAGAAATCACGGGGTTTGTCTTGGGTTGACTTTTTTCTTCTCATTCAGCATTACAATACGTATTATCTATGCAACCAATAGCATGCCAAAGACAGAAAAAAACCTCAGGTAGTAATGTTGAATTATTTTTCCTTTCAGGCATGATGGAGTTCAGTCTCTTTGGAATATCTTATGTAAGCTAAT
>NW_010563015.1:0-317 GCF_000687285.1 Phaethon lepturus
TTATGAGGCCGATACTTCCCATAACTCTTGTTGATGAGAATATTCTACAACATATAGTGTCAAATCTTGATGTCTGTGGCTTAATGTAATCAATATTTCTATGTGCTAAGGGGTTATAATTCTCCTCTGTTGGCAATGATTCTGACACTTCTACAGTAGGCTTCATAGGGAAATACATGAGAATAATGCTTTTCTCTTTCTTTGTCTCTAGAAGTTATAATAGTATTGAAAGATATTCTAAAAAGATACATACCCAAGCAGTGACTTGAATTTTTCTATTTGTTTTGGGGTTTTTACAGGATCAGGCAGGAACTAGC
>NW_010563015.1:803-1246 GCF_000687285.1 Phaethon lepturus
CGAGGTCATGTTGGACGGGGCTCTGGGCAACCCGTGCCAGTGTTTCACCACTCTCATTGGGAAAAATGTCTTCCTTCTATCTAGTCTAAATTCACCCTCTTTCAGTTTAAAACCATTACCCCTTGTCCTATCACAAGAGGCCCTGCTGAAAAGTCTGTCCCCATCTTTCTTATAAGCCTCCTTGAAGTACTGGAAGGCTGCCTTAAGGTCTCCCCGGAGCCTTCTCTCCTCCAGGCTGAAAACCTCAACTCCCTCAGCCTGTCCTCATAACAGAGGTGTTCCATCCTTCTGATCATATTGGTGGCCCTCCTCTGGACCCGCTCCATGTCTTTGCTGTGCTGAGTGCTCCAGACCTGGATGCAGGACACCAGGTGGGGTCTCAGCAGAGCAGAGTACAAGGGTTGGCTCTTTGGGGCTACAAGTGCACATTGCTGGCTCATGTC
>NW_010563016.1:0-303 GCF_000687285.1 Phaethon lepturus
TCCAGTTTTAAAATAAAGAGGTTTGTCTGCATGTGCATTATTTTTTCTTCTTTTTTTTTTTCTTTCTCCCTGTCTTTACCCCTTTCCATTGCAAGACCCTGAAATGCAGACTCATGATTCTTGGCTGCAACAGATAGTTAATTTATTCAGTAACTGCATTAACTCAGTGTACATC
Organism: Phaethon lepturus; assembly: GCF_000687285.1. Lineage (NCBI taxonomy): Eukaryota > Metazoa > Chordata > Aves > Phaethontiformes > Phaethontidae > Phaethon > Phaethon lepturus. The sequence continues at coordinate 176 of NW_010563016.1, forward strand.
TAAACCTTCCTAACCTATCTCTGGAAGGATAATTTTTTATGCCACGTGAGTGAGGGCTAGCTTTAACTCAGTTCTACCACATATTTCTCCACTGGAGATCTTTGCAATCCTAAAAAAAAAAAAAAATC
>NW_010563016.1:340-7555 GCF_000687285.1 Phaethon lepturus
AAAAAAACACCAAAAAAACTTCTGCAGCCAGTAAAGCACATACAAGAACCTCTCAGCAGGACAAATGAGCATTGTAGCTTCCATAGTCACACACACCACAGGGAGCCTCAACTAATTTCCACTCTCAATAGAGCTTATACAGACCTGGAAGCTTAAAATTGTTCCTGTCTTTCCATTGAATAACACTGGGATCCTGTAAAAAAGACACTCCTTTCCTGAAGGGCAAGAGGAATGTGAAGGCCTCGGGGCTGCAGAGGGAGAAGTTGCTCTGCCCCTTCCCCAGGGTGCCCGGTGAAACCAAATCCACCAGCAGCACACAGGAGCTTTCCTGTCCCACCACCGCCTTGAACCCCACCTCCACGGCCGCAAAAAGAGCCCACCCGAGACTGCTAAGGTGTGGGAGCCGAGGCCAGGATCGCCTTTTGGAAAATGACAGCGCGGTCACTATTTTTGCAAACAAGTACTACTTAAAAGCTGGCCTCGAAGGGTTAACGCTTTGACTTGACAAATAAAATTTCCCCGTCTCTGTGATCCAGTCGCCACCGACAGCCTACCCTCGTGACTCACAACAGCTGGAGTTGCTAAACTGGCAGTGTCGCAGTGTGGCATCAGGAAATTTAAGATAAAAAACATATACAATATAAAAATAATCCTAATAAATTCTGGAAAATGTAGACGTGTAAAGCTCCACGCGCTAAAAAAGCATCCTGCTAGAGAAACTATTTTTAAAAAGGCTATTAGGAGGTGTGAAAGCAAAGCTGTCTATTATGTTTCTAAAGAAAGGCACCAAATGCTTATTTTTCATCCCAATGAATTCTGAGTGACCGTTTCTGACAGACAGTTAGCACAAGGTCACTGCCAGTCAGCGGGCTGCCGGCCAGCAGAGCCTCCCGGGTGCAGGCGATGGAACTCTGTACATCAGAGGGACCAAACACTTGGGGAGAAAATTGAACTTGCCGAAACAGCATTGGTTTAGATCATCTGAATGAAACCTGATCTCAGCTGCTGTTTTCTGGGTTTCTCTTTTGTACCGTTTCTTAAGCAGCAGGATAATTTGATTTTTTTTTACCCCCACCATTAAAATCCAGCAGCTCCTTTACTTACGTGTTTTTCATGTGGTAAAATTGAGGGAATAATGAAGTATAATAATGAAAAAAGAAGACGGGGAAAATATTTCCTTCCCCTCTGTGCGACTCCCACCACAGACAATGCAAATCCCACAACACGTGTTTGCAGGGAAATCAGAGCACACTCAGGGCTGGAAGTGCAAATTCATCTCATCTCAATGATTAAACTAGTAACAGTTATAAACAAGGAGCTTTTTGTCCCACTGATTTTGGGATGGGTTAGTGCTTTTCTCCAAACAGCCTTCAAATAGTTTATGCTAATCGAAATATCCCTCCAAAAACACAGCCTTGCAGCGACCAAATGAACAAGGGGATTACTCCAAGGGGGAGAAGGCAGCACACGGGGGGAAATCAAACTTTGCAGGGCTGTGCTGGGGTCCTGACAAAGCAGGCGAGCACCACGGTTGCCTTTTTGTCCATGTATAAGTTGTCATTTCATTTTATGTCCAATGCAAAACTAGTGCATTTAGAAATTCCTTCCTTCTGCTTTAATTCCTGTCATTTCAGCTAACAGTGCTGTTAGCCAAATTAAAATAAATAAATAAATAAATAAATCTATCTAAACATTTAGGTTTGCAGATATGTTTATTTCTTAAAAAACAGTTCTAGAAGGAGATTTGACAAAGCAGTTTTCAAAGGAGGTAGAGGACTCTGTAGTCAAATTCCGTCCGTACCAGTTGCCCATTATGACCTCATGGTAAGAGACCAACACTCCTATTTCCTCACGCTTTCTCCTCCCTGGAGGTATGGGCATACCTAGGCCTTTACTGACTGATACACAGCACCCAAAGCACCGGGAGGATTTTCCTGGTCCATGTCAAAAGTTGCACGCTGCCTTCAGGAGCAGGCCCACAACCTGTAGCAAATATGCAGTGACCTCCTTAATTTGCTTTCACACCAGATTATCTTTTTTTTTTAAATATTAAAAATGTATTTCATAATTACAATCTACATTTTCATTCACACACATATTTTTCATTATTTTTTTATCAGTTAATCTAAAATGATACACCAAGTGCTACGTAAAAAGCCAGTTTTATATTATTTCTTTGAAGGAAAAATCTGACACTGATTTCGCTCAGAATTCGCTTCCATGAAGCCATCGGAGTTACATTGGTATAAAAGTGATATAAGTAAGATCAGGATCAGCTTACAGGTGTTAGGCAACAGAGTAAAAGAAGTATGTTCCAATAAATTCTTACATGTATAGCACACTGTACATGTGGTGGAAGTACTATTTAAGCATGCAGCAGTTGCATGAACAAAAGAATGCCTTTTTTAAAAAAAAACAATTATTTAAATGTCACTGCAGAACACCATGAGAGCAATTGCTTTCTCCCCCAAACGTCGCCTGAAAAATCCAGAGTACATGGACTAATAAGGACCTTCTCTGAATTCAGTGATTCTAAATATATGAGGACTCTCATGAAAATACTTATACAGGTGATACACAATTTTTCCGTCAGACTTTTATGCAAGAAATCGGGCTTGCATATTACACATGATTCAAAAAGAATAATTAAAGTCCTACATGGACACATATCTGCCTCAGGGCAGACCTTTTATGTTGTTTTGCATTCCATGTGTCACTCAAAAGAATTGCAACTGGGAAATGATGTTGAACTAAAATAAGACAAGAACACATTGACTAAAATTATACCCTGTCCAATTTGCTGACACCCCTTTAGACATCTCGCCATGATTGCTCTGGTGCAACCACTGTTCTACGTATGGGTGACATTTAAACTAAGCATAGTTGTACACTGAAATCAAATAAAGGGTTTGAAGACTTTTTTTTCCTCCTCCTTTTTGATACTGAAAAGTACATGGGATTTGAACACAGAAGAAAAAGGACATACTTTGAGCAGTGATCTGCTTGTATTATCCTGTCTAGAAAAAGCATTGTTGGTTTTCTACAATTAATATATTTGGGTGAGAATAATCAGATTAGAAGCCTGAATCTTTAGCCCTCGTGTGCCCAAAACTCCTACAGAAGTTAATGGGGGATTTCAGCTCACGAGGATAACGGGGCTGAGCCTTTATTCTGCAAAACCAGTTTCCTCAAGCCCCGACATGTGAACACATTTAATTCACCCGTTCTTTGTCCAGTGCGTGGTTGGCCTGGTTCAACTCGCTGTGGACAGCAGCCCACCTTCCGGAGGTCCCATCACCCCACCCCAGCCCTTGCCATCCCAGCAGCCGTTCAGACAGCAAGGAGCACAGGATGAAAACATGAGGATACATTAGATCCTTTTTTAAACCACTTAGAGCTAAATTTAACACATCCTCTGCATGCTACCTATCCCACCTTTCCTTCCCACCTCTAGCCTTCTCCTTGGCTGTTTTGTTTTCTCTTTCGTTTCACTCACTTCCTTAATTAAGTTGATAATGTAATTATGTCACAGCTGTAGCATCCTCCTCTTGCAGAGGTGGCTGGATTTCTGTAACTTCAGCCCGTTTGATGATTGATTGAAATGTACAGAGATAATTGTAACTTTTCAGAAATGTTATAAATAAGTTGTAAAAGGAAGGTACGGCACAAAGGGGACTAATGTTTGACATCGAGTGGGTCTTGCTTACTCTCTGCGGAAAGCCAGAGCTATGCAGAGGAAGGGGAGCAGCAGGGAATGAGGGTTCTTAGCATAGAGTTCTTGAGTGTTGGGAGAGGGAGAGCACTTCAGCTGGGGGATGGAAGGAGAGACCTTCTCCATCTCTCAGTAACTGTCAAGGCAGAGGCAAGAAACCAGCCAATTCGGTAAAGTCTCAGGCTCTATATCACACAGCCCCCCCAAAAATACACAAAAGGGGTTGCATCGAGCTACTGTACCTTCTCAAATCAAAAAATCTTATACTCTGAACAAAGGGCTCAAGCTAACTTGACAGATAACTTGTAATCAATATATTTACCTTCCTATTTTAGTAAAGAGTAGAATTTCCTGTGAGGTACTTGATATATGACTCTTGGTAATGAAAGAATAATATCCCTGACCTTTTATTACATATGGAAATATTTAAGTGTTTTACATCAACACATCACAGCATATTAATAGGAGACAATCTAGGAGAACAGTTACTGAGAAGAGGAAAAAGCTTCATCAACTACTCAAATTTCTAGAAGAGGATCAGAAGAAGTACTTGCCCCTATGAACAAACAAAATGTATCTACTGGGAAACGTAAATAGAGTCAATGTGAATCATGAGACCCATCATGTTTTCGAGCAAATCTACAAACACATGCATATTGCAGAAATAAAATCTATTAGCAGGAGGTCAAGGTTGCACACTGAAGCAAGCAAAGAACTAAAACTCAGCCCTTCTTCCTTTAATGTTGGCCTGCTTGCTCCTTCTCTCTTCATATGCTACCGCTCTGCTCTTCTTGATATCCCGCATCTTTCAGCGTGCGCTTAGGAGACACGTACATGGAAAACAAAGTTCTCTCGCCGTGCCTACATGTGCAGCACAGCCTGCCTTCCCTTCTGAGTACTGGGGGGATCGTTACTAAAAATACCACTCTCGAAATGTTACCATGCACACACCAAACTTTGATCTTCCAAGCTCCATATATCAATCCGAACGAAACCCGTTTTACTGTCACATGCAAAGGCGCTGCGCCTCAATAGCTGCCTATCAGCCTCAGGCAGTTCAACGGGGAAACCGCGCCAGATCCCGGGGCTCTCGTAAGCACCGAGCCCTTTTCCCCCCATCGCTGCCTCCGCGGGCAGAGTAGATGGGATCTATACCTTCAGCCCAAGAGCAGGAAGATTTTTCTATACCAGCTCTAAGACTACAAGTTTTATAGATGGCTGTATATGTTTCAGTGAAGGGAGAGGAGTGGGATACCTTTCTCTGGCATGTCTGATATTCTGTGTGGATTTTATCACACATAGCACTTGCGTAAAGTTTTGCGAAGCTGTTTACAGGGAGTGCGTTCTCCCAAAGGAGCGAGATGTTTCTGGTGTTTAGCACCCAGTAGGGCCAGTGTTAAAATACAGCAGGTTTTATTGAACGGACAGGATACCTCTCTGCTGGTGCCAAGCCTCTGTAGGATCAAAAGACATCTACCTTAGACATACCCTCAGTAAGCCTTTCATCTGGCTCGGGTTTCCCCACCAGGAGAAAACCCCTAGGTTTGCACAGCTGCAGGCCAGGTATGACCATAACTTTTACCAAGATCTTCGACCATCTTCTGTCTTACATGTGGTCAAGTCACGAACAGGCTCTGATGTATGCGTACCATTAACACAGCTGTATCTCTTTGAAAAAAGCATTTTAGAAGCAGTTACTCTTAAGTTTTCCTACGCAGAAAAGAGATGCTCAGATACTTTCTAAGAATCGTGCAAAGAATTGCATGCAGTTTTCTACGGCTTTAGGGAAACAAACCCTGGGAACAGGATCACATGTGGTGCTATTTTGATTTTATGCTGTTTGGAAAAATTACTACTAGCAGGCATCTGCAACAACCTTGAGTTGCAGAACTGCTAATGGACACTTCAAAACTTTTTCACACAACCACCTTTGGCCATGTATCTGTGCAGGGACCGAGAATCAGAGGTGGGTGCAGTGAATCAACTGTATTGTACATGGTGGATACTGCTTCTGATAATGAAATCAGTCCGACAACGTCAGGTGAATAAACAATCTCCAAAATATACCTTGAGAACTTGTAAGCTCTGTTGGGATATTACTGTTGGGCAAACACCACAAGTCCAGGCAGTGTGGACACTTAATTACCGTGTCACCGCAGCTTTAACATTGTATTTATCACGCATTATTTAGATCCATCTCTTCTTTAAAAAGCAGAAGTACAGAGAGGAAGGGAAAACACCAAAAAAATACACTACCCAAGTTGTGATAACTTACTGTGGTCAAGGATAACGGGGAAACAGTGAAAAACTTCAGGCAGTTTTCACATCACAGCATTGGTTATTAGACAGAGAGATCTCCCGAAAAAAAGATCACAAGCTCAATCTTTTTTGCATTTCCAGGAGTCCCGTGTGGGCTGAGATGGAGTCAGCCGTGCGGCCCTGTGGGGAGGAGGGGAAGCCGTGCCCTCTACCATGCAGAAAACCCAAAAAGCGAGCGATGCAGTCTTCAAGGGAGCACTCCATTACCAACTGCCAAAAGAGTCTTCTTGCTATTATGAAATGGAAATTATTTGTAAAGCAAGGTTAAAGGTCACACGCAGGCATTCACTGGGAATTATTGACATAGGTATGACATAGATGATAGCCAATCAAAAAGCAATTTTATAAACATTGTTATTAAATAGTAGGGTAATTGCTTTAAGTACTGGAGGAATGTCAGGGTCATATGAGAGTTTTGTTGGTGTCATAGTTTTTTATTTGACACTTAGTGGATCAATGACACTTAGTATATTTATTCTGAAATGTGAGCTGTGTCGCCAGCCTAGAAGCTAATCCACATACCGCATACTACCCCATACTTATATAGAAATAATTTCTGATTTTTATTTCATTCACTAAGTATCCAGCAAGGCCAGCGTCAAAGCTCTCCACACATAAAAGTATGGAAGTAATTAGGGATTATGTGGTAAGTGTACAAACATAGTTTATATTACTGTGTATTAGAAAGGACCCCTTTTACAGCTGCCTTTGTCAATTTGACAGAGCAAAGGGTTTTAATGTACTGTAATAAGAAATGTAAGAGGGGGCAAAGGACAGCGTGGCTGTGATGCCTGTTTGTAAACTGCCTGGCCCCGAGGTCCTCCCTCTCTCCTACTCATCCACGCTCCATGCTTATTCTATGGTCACATACATTTTAACCGAGTTAATAGCAGTCTGGTGGGGGGAGCGGCTGGGGGAAGCCCCTTAAATGCACGTTGTCAGCTGCCTCCAGAGCTTATAGCAGGGCTTCCACCAGGGCGGACGCTTGCAGGAGAAAGCACGGTACGGACGATCGGGGGCAAAATCGGCACGACGAAACGTCTCACAGAAATATTTTACTTCTTTGTTTTTGCCATAGGACCCAAATATACTCAGAATCAGGTGACTGACTGAAAAACAAATATATGCAAAAGCTGCCTGTGACGTGAACAGAGACAGGCAGGGTGACGTCCAGGTAAGCCCCC
>NW_010563016.1:7586-27012 GCF_000687285.1 Phaethon lepturus
CGACATTTTACGAGCCTGAAGTTTGTAGCGGGGGTTCCAGCACGTTGGGCGGCTTTGCGGTGGATTTGCTCCGCACCTGTTCTTCATCAGGACCGCAGAGAGCCCCGAGAGGGCGCGCAGCCGCGCCGAACTGCTGCGCCCCGGCCGAGCCGCCTGCCCCGCCGCCTCCCTGTACCGAGAAGCAGGTCAGGCACAAAGGTTTCTGCAGCCTCCTCGTGACCTCCGGAGGGGTAAGTGGAGGGGTGGGGGGATACGGATCGTTATTTACTATTTAGAAGGCCGACGGCATCCTTTGCTTCACATGTAGCATAACAGATGACAATGGTGGTTCATTGCAAAGGGTCCAGAATTTAAATTATAACACAAAATATTTACTACCCGGTAACGTCCCTGTCACACTCTGAACTTTAGCTCAATTAAAAAAAGAAATCAGCTGACATTGATAAAATGCTATTTTCAATATAACTGAAAAGAAAATTGTACCGACACCAATTTAGTGCAATTTCAAAACAAGTCCCAAAGGGAAGCAAGGAGGAAAAATAAGGGACCACTGCACATGCTTTAGAAATGGGTGAGCACGCATAAAACACAAACTGTCCATTTTGAAAGACGTGCGATAACTGCAACGGGTCATTTTTGAACCTCCCCATCCTGGGAGCATAACAGGCATCTCTCCCACGGGCGAGGCAGCCAGCCCTCTGCCAGCCAGCCCCACTCTTGCCTTGGACTTGCACTACATCATGGAGGAAACCATGCCAAAAGCAGTTAGTAGGCAGCACCAGGCGGAGCTCGATGGAGAATCCAGCCCTGGTGTTACATGGTGTTTTACCTAGAGGACTAGGTATAGCGAGGGCATGCCGGCACAGAGCTGCGGTTGCCACCCACAGCCGCCTCCCTCCCTGCGGCACAGGAGCTCTGCCACAGCAGACGGGGAATTTCAAAGGGCTCTTGCATTTGCTCTGGCCTTTTGCCTCTTATGCCAATTTCATCCCTAAGATCTATAGTACACAGTCTAAAGCCTGGGAAAAAAAAAAAAGCCCTCACTGAAAATGTGAAAATCACATTTTACTGTGATTTATGCGGTAGATAATATGTTCTGGCTGCAGATTGACTGAATTGGTGGTACCACATTAAATCTCTAATCTGAAGCATGCAGAGGCTCCTCGGCAGAAGTTTGCACTGTGGCATAAGTGCTTCGCTTCCCTAGCAATAATGCAAAGGCAACTACTTCCAGAAACAACGTTAAACAAGTCAGCATTTCCCGATTCTCTGGAACGGTAATAATTTAATGTGGTGGTAGCTCTTGGCACTCAGGAAAACCAAGCAACTGAGTTGGATAGCTCTGCAAGGGGGCTAACGGCTTTGGTCTGGGAGTTCTGATTCCATAGTTATTGCAGTGATTTTTGTACAGGGATAATAAATCCAGGCCCTCATAGGGAGCTCACATTTTAAAATAAAGCTGCTGATCTCTATTTGGCATGCAGCAGAGATGTAGCAAGCATGATGAGAAGAGGAGAAAAGATCAGTCACCAGAAAAAATGGAGTACAGGAAACAGGTGATAGCTTTAGTATAATGAATTCCCCATCCTAAAACTGAAGTTTATTACTTACAGGCAGACATAGGTCTAGATGGTATGATTTAGATACTCTATTTAATTCAGCGTTAAGAGTTTGGGGATATTCAGGACCTGTCACAACTTTGAGAACCTCAGCTCTGAGCCATGCTGGACCAGGGGAGTTCAGCACATTGCCTCCATCAGGTTCACCCCTGACCCCCAGCTCTGCTGATTACCTCGCATCCACACCACCCCTCCCTCACCTCTCTTTGCAAGATCTAAATACACTGTGCTGGGTGCACAAAACATCTATGGGATGCTCTTGCTGACTGGCAATGGAAAGATAACACAGTCACTGGAATGGGAGCAAACGAAGACCACAATTTTTACTCATGCATGTACTTGTGAGCATACGTCTAAGTAACCAGACCAAGAGTAAAGGTTCCCATTCTGCAACACGTAGCTACAGGACACCACAACCTCTTACCCTAGCTAAAGACTGTATTGCAAAGAAGGAAAAGGCTTGATCTGCACTCCTGCAGAAGTTTCTGCCGTTTCAAAGCTCAGGGCCTGTCAGTCCATCCCTGGCATTTTCTGCTGCTGACTGGCCTTTGCCTACAGATAGCCCATCACCCAACTGCAAGATGTTTTCCCTCATTACCCAACCAGACCCCAAAAGACAGCAAAATATATTCCCCACAACAACAGTTCTCCAAATGTATTTATCCTGGCTTGAATGCCATTGAGTCCCAGGCATTACAGGATACAACCAAACAGCAGCTCCCTGGTTTAACAGATGACCACTACGACCCAAGAACGGACCCTTCCTCGCAGATTGCATTTCTCTATGCTCAGGCACACCCCTCTTCTTGCCAGAGCCCCTCGTCCATCAAGTCAGGTCTCCTGCAGGCTTCCTCCAGTCCCCTCAATCAGATGGCGTAGTGCCAAAGGCTTCTGCCCGCATCTCTCTCTGGATAAAATGGAGACCCATTTAATATAGATCCAAGATAAAATGAATCAGCCTCAGGTGAGGAAATTTATATAATATCAGCCCATGGTCACAAAATCTCCCAGGATGATGGGAGGTACCTTCATGCAGGGCAAGACAAAACCATGCCTCTTTGTCAAGTGACAAGCACTGTGCTTCCATCCATCTAATTACGTGCACTCCTGGATGATCAATACTGTTACCTAATGACTTAACTACTACTGAATGATAAGAGCAATACCCAAGGAACCAGTGGAAAAACTGGACACTTGTTAAGGGTGACCACTGCAGAAGTTAAAAAAAAAAAAAAAAGCTCACATTTTGCATATAAAAAGAGTACTCCAATTTATTTGAAAGCCCAGTTCTTATCTACTGCACAATAGAAGTGTGAGCCTCATAAAGACAAAATTCTCCCCTTTTGGTTTCAAGATATTCAGCATGTAGAGACGCATATTCAGGAGGTTTCTATATTTGATGATCTTTTTCCATTCCAAGTTTCTAATTAGTACTATGCCCTATTCTGCGAGTTTTATTTTCAGCACTAGAGCCAGCACACAACACCCAGAATGCCTCTCCTTCAACTGGATAAAAATATGTACGTCCACAGTCATTCTGTAGCAACAGATCCTTTTTTAACTGCTTGGTGAGCACTTGGAGCTGGATTGACCAAACGGCAGAAACTCAAAATATTGTCCCTGTTACATCTCTGTTCATCCATTGCCATTTTATAACAGAAGTGCTTTTAGCTAGTGACTGTCATTGAATGACGACATGGTGTAACAGGTCGGTCAGCCTGCCGCAAGTCTAGCAGCATAGATGTTTTGAGGCTCAGAAGTGGGGAGGGTTTGCAATACCTCAGTGTGAGCCCTGCTTCCTGTGCTACCTGTAAGCGCGGCTGCGTGCCCTCCAGGGATAAGGGGGCTGTATTCAACACTAGTTTTGCAGCAGCTGCGTACAGTTTGAGTAACTACTTGTCTGCTGTCTTTGTTCTAGGATAGTCTGCTGCAACTCCGATACGTAGTTGTCAGTGTTGGGTTAGGACACCACAGAGCATGGTGCGTGCACGCTTCCTCTGTACCCTGACAGAATATCACCTCCAGCATTTTGCCAGCCTGAGGATGAGGGACAACACTCAGTCATTCAGCTTCCCACATTCACGCTCTGCAGAAAATCCCTAGAGACTTAGAACCACCCAAAAAGAAGCAACCAACCCCCAAAGCGGTATGAATTTGGAGAGATCAACACTGATTTCTTCCCATCTTTCCTTTTCCTTGCTGAACTTTAATCTCCAAGACCACAGTGACTCTCCTGCTCTTGGCAGCGGCACACAACATGTATGATCAAGGATGGCTGTGGCTTGCCATGTGCATGGTCTCCTCCCAAACACACCTCACAGTCCACAATGACTATTCCCAGTATCGATCAAAGAGATGACCAGGCAAATATCCCATGCAGCCAGCTAAGATGGGCTCCAACCTCTTTGACCCATACCCCATCGCTCAGCTGTGTGATCCTAACTGTTCAGGATTTAAGACTTTTTCCTGACTCCTAAAAAATCAGTCAACAGGCTTACGTTTGCATTCAACATTAACAAAGGAAGAGCTGAAAGTACAAAAAATCTTAGGGGTGGGAGAAGCTGGAGGGAGGTGTAATAAAATGAAGCCAAATGAAAATAAAACAAAAAGAGGAACACGGTACATAGCAGGATAATCAAAAGACAAAATAAAAGATTAAGGAGCGCAGGTAAAGATAAAATTAAAAAAAAATGCTTTAAATGTTGATTCTCTGCAACACCCTACTGTTTTTGTTTCATGCAGTATTTTGATGCTAGCATCTAATTATTCTTTGCAGTGTTTTATCTCCCCCATTATAGTATCACCAGATTTTTTTTATTGGCACTTTCCTTATTAATGATTACAACACCTACGTTTAAGGAGCTAAATGAGTTCTCTCTTTTCCTGAGCTGAAGAGGGGGGGGTCAGCAGAGAAATGAGAATTATTCTGTTATATGCAGATGTGTTATACTCAGAATTATTTTTGGCCATTGAAGTAGCTCCCACAGCTTGCTGAGGCAAAAGAAAGATCCCTCCCCATTCCTAGCTGTGGCTCAGGAAAGGTGAGGAGAGATCCTTCTGCTCTCCAGTCAACCACAGGAAGAATTTAACAAATCTTTCAGCTTCAGTCTGAAATTATTAACAGTTTCCTTTTAAATACCTGTTCTTAATTAAACTCAGTTGTCTTTTCAGATTCATACAGCACAGAAACACGTCCACTAAAAAAACATATTTACTTTTCTCTCACTCCACCACAGAGTGGATTCTGATGCTCGCTGTAGCAAAGTGCATTATAAAAGCACGATGGTCTCCGTGTATGGCAGTACTCACATGGCACGTGTCGAGCCTACGCACGCCCGTCCTCGGCAGCCCCACATGGAGACAGCATGCCTGGAGAGCAACTGGGTGCTGCTGTTCGCTGATGAGCTCCGTCTGGTTACGTTCCCAGAGGGCCAACGGTGCCAGCTGGGGGAAATTAAGCTGTGCTGGAGCTGGGGACAGGGTGGCTGCTGCCCGCTGCGATGCCACTGCTCCGCTCATGCAGGGAGAGCTGCCCTCCCCAGGGAGCACACAGGGACACAGCCCGCCGGGAGCTGGAGCTTTACCCTCTGCCACACTGCCCCAAGGGCAGGTGTAGGGCTTCTGAGGGTAATTGTATAACAATTGTGTAACAGAAGCCTGGGCTGGCAATAAAGCAAGGAAAGCCCAAACCGGGAAAGCAAAAAAAAAAAAAAAAAAAAAAAAAAAAAATTTTTTTTACTGTTTACACATCAGGCAGAAAAAGCAATCCAGGGTGCAAATAACTGCAAACAAACTTTTGTCAAGAGCCAGAAATTTTTGCACCTATGCAAAGTTGGCAACATGCCTCAAGCTTACTACTTTTTTTTTTTACCTTCTGACTCAAAAATATGTCTGCTGTGCTCCTCACACAAGGAACAAATTACATTAATATACTGGTTTGGACTGTGGTTTTCATACATCTTGGTTTCTCAGGTATTACTGGTGTTTTAGTAAGTAATTAGAAGAAATTAATAAAGATTGTATAAATATTGTTCTAAATAACTGCTTAGTAAAGCACTATGTATTTACATTACATTAAACAAACCAAATTAACACAATTAAAGTTTGATGGCAAAGCAGTAGAACTATTATATTAGAGAAGCAGACAAACAGACAGCCTTTTGGGGAGACAAAAGCTAAAGCTTTCTTAACATAGAAAATGTTCCATGAATAGGGTTAAATACTTAATGGTTGCTAGCAAAAGATAAGACAAATATTCTTTGTTAATATTTATAGAATCCCATCAGGAACTCTTTTGTCCTAGCATTGTTTCCAAAATTCAATCCCCTAGTTATATCCATCATTTTTCATGCGATTAAAGGAATCTAAATTTGCTGCCTTGTCTTGTAAAAGAGTAAAAAGTTAGATCTGTATTATTAAAGCCTCTGGGTTGGAGTAGCAAATGTAATATTGATAGTCTATGGTATATAAGTCTAAAAAACCGACTGATCACACACACATATGTCATAAAATGCATTCATAAGATTCATGACATTAGTGCTAAGAAGTTGGGATACAGCTAAAAAAAGAGGTAATTATGTCCTTCCAAAAAGAGACAAATAAAATATTTCAAGCTGATAAAAGGCAAGAAATAAAAGACTAGAACCACAAGGAAAAAAAAAGGGAAAGGCTTTGGTGGTAGGGAAGCGACACTCAACACTTTGGTCGCTGTCACGACTGCCCTGCACTCCCTGGGGCAGGGGACCTTCTGCTGCAGGAGGGAACCCTTTAGACCTGCCCTGTGCCAAAACCGGGAGCCATGGGGGATAGTTGGGGGCAGCCTCGGCTGTCACAGGCGCCCTGGCAAAACCAGGGAGGTGGTCAGGGTACAGGTGGAACCTGCTGCAGGACAGCCAGCCACAGAACTCCCTTGTTAGTCATCAGATGGGCTGGATGCCCAACGGTGGACGTGAAGGAGCGGTGTTGAACCGACTAGAGACAATGCAAGGCACGTCGGCAGGGAGGGTGGGGAGGGCACAGCACGGCCAGCACAGTGGGATGGATGGGCCGCCTTTCCCCCACCTGTAAAATGGGAACTCAGAGAGCTTCTGTTATTTTTGGTGACGTGCTTTACATCTATGCACATAAGACTTCACCTACAGAAGAGCTCAGCATTTACTGGTACCGTTAACCAACACCAAAGCGAGCACATCGCTGAAACGGACCACGCATCCGTCCAGCCAGGTGTCTGCTGCTGTGCTGGCCCCAGCGCCTTCGCCAGCAGCCCCTCTGCAGAGAGCGGGCAGCCCCTCCGGAGCAGGGGGCACCCGCCCCAAGGCAGGGTGAGGGGCAGGGGCCAGGGTCTTGGCCACCTGACAACTCCATCTGGGCATCTCTATTCCAGAAAAAAAAAAAAAAAGAGCAAAACCCATGTTTGTTCTTTCACCTTTAGAAAAGCAAGACTCACTGTTGAATTTTTCTCAGCCTACTATAAAGTTTTTTTATAAAACAGGCAAAAGCCAAGTCCTCATTGATCCAATTTTTTTTTACCCAGAACTTCTTAACAGCTTTAGAAAAATAGATAATTATTGCAGTTAATTTCAGCAAAACAGTTCAAACTCATCAGGACTGCACAAGTATAATTTACTACTCCTTCTGACTTATTGTTTTGACTAGATGTAGATTGATGATTAAAGTGATAAACAGTAACATTTTTATAAAATGGCTGACTCTGCCAATGGCAACTGAATAAGAAACATGCTGAAATAGCTGTGCTGTTATTGTGATTGTACTCAAGGCTGTCAACAAAGAATATAAGTATTTGACAAGGTGTTATCTAATTGTGTTTTTAAAAGCCACGATACATACATCTTTTAATGTGTCACTTTAAGCTGCAAGAGAATTTCTTTTATTAAAAAGTACAAAGGAAAAATGAATGCCTTGCATTTTCTTGTTTCTTTTTCCCAAGCTCTGCCCTTTTGCCGTCATTCGACAGAATATATTTGCTCTTTAGTCAAATTGGCTTTTATTTAAATGGTAGCCCAAAATAGCACAGCAACATTAGGTGTATAAGAAGAAAGAACAGTGTGTCCCACAGACAATTTTTACCTCAGCCCTGGTGGGAATTAACTGATCGAAACAGAAGGCTAAGAATAAAATCCTTTTGACGCTCCGAGTTAGTGAAACAGCATTTTGGAGCAAGGAAAAGGTTTGTGGGTGGGGTTTTTTTGTTGTTTTTTTTTTTAAGAGGGATCACCAGGAAAAGTACCTTAACATGCTGCCTTTGGAGCTACCTGTAATCCTCTCACGGTTCTTCATGCTACAACACAGGCATCTTGACATCCAAAATATAGTTATCCTCAGAATAACTGACCCCAGAGCTGCAGAGTGGCGTCTTCTCCTCCAGCCCACCTCAGCCCACCAACCTTTCTCTGCTTGTAAGGGAAAACCTGGAGACCACGAGCGGAGAAGGGGTTTGCTCGTGAATTGGAAGAAAGATGCAGTCTCTGGGAGAGGTGAAGGAGCAGGGGCAGGAGGGGGCACGGCGCCGGGGCTCTGCCGCTCCCCTGCAGAGAGCGACGACTGGCTGGGGAGGAGGCAGTTAAAATGTACCACAGAGGGAATTAAATAAAGATGCTACCAAAAAGAAACCCAAAAAAAGAAACTCCTACTTCTGTGTTCTTGCCTTCTAGGACGACAATAGCATTGTGAAATGCTGCAAGGCACGGAGAGAGACAGGCAGTTAACTGTTTGGAAACCCTCTTACTTAGTAGGAGGTTGAAACGCAGGGAGGAGCGGGGGAGACGGCACCGACCTCTCCGGGCCTCCGCGGGGCTTACCGTGGCGAGGGCTTGGGGCAGGCCTAGCTGCAAAGCTCTCCTTTTCGGCCAGGTAGGGACCTGGCAGCCAGCGGAGGGAGACTTCGCTGCCGGGGCCTTCCTGCCGGCCAGCGCTACCGCAGGCCTCTCAGAAGAACAGTCTTTGGTTGGCAACGGCCACGTGCTGCCAGGCCACGCAGGTGGGCCCTCGCGAGCCAGGAAGTGCTGAGGGACCTGCCGCGCCATCACGCCAGGAGCATTCTCCACTGGGCATCAGCTTGAGGAGACAAAGCTCCAGTCAAAGCCCTTACCTTCACCAGAAGCCAGAAAGAGCCGAGCTTTCCATTAGCGTGCGCGCAAGCGTCGTCGGCACATGAAGGAGGGGAAGCTTTAGGAGAAGGAGGATGGCAGCGGTGTGGCACTTGCTTAAAAACACCGTGCGTTTTAGGGTAAGTAGCTGAGGGCCGGGCAGAGCAGCACGCTAGTGCAAAATGCAGGCTGCCGAACTGCGCCGAGCCCCCCCAACGTCCCCTGCACGCCGATCCTAGCAGCGCCGCCGAAATACAGACGTCGGTTTGGTCTATTACGGGACAGCAACTTCCAGTTCTGAATCCCAGAGGTATTTTAAGCATGGGATAGGAGTTAAAGGGAAAAAAACCCTCTTTATAATGAAAGATGCAGACAGCTACCCTCCAACCTGATTCTGTGAGGGAAGGCGCTTCGTGCCTGTCCCGGCCTGAGCGCTGTGTGTTCGTCTGTCTTCGAAGGCACAGGCGCCAGAAGTCGCGAGGGAAGATCAGAGTCTCGGTTTCAGAGGTTACGAACACCTTTGATAACGTTTGATGGCCTGGGTTCATAGCACTCCTACAGATCATTCCTTAGTGTTAATTTTAAAACTGCCTCAGTATTGAATGGCTGATTTTTCCAGAAGGAATTGAATAAACACTCTAAAGATAATGAGTGAGTGGCCTCCAGGTTTTGCGCTTAAAGATGCAGAATAAGAGAGACTAATGCTGGAAAATCCTACACATCCTTCTGGGTACAATCAGGAAGATGCAGGTCATGGACTGACCACAGCCACAGCGAAATGCACACGGAAAACAACTGAATACGAAAAATAACTGAAAAACAGCTTATTGTTAACATAGGATCTCCTTTCTGAGTGGGGATCACAACTGTCACAAGAACTATCTCTAGCCAGTTCAAAAGTTTAAAAGCCAGAAAATTTCCAATTCAAAACCCTGACCTTTATGCAAATGAACCAGGAGCAAAAAACCCAAACCCGCCTCCGAGAGCAGGGCGAGCAGCTCGAGCACCAGGGCGTGTTGCTGAGTGCCCCGACACCGGCCTCAGCGGCGGAGGCAGTGCCCCAATGCTGGGGGACAGAGCAGCGCTACCCATCGAAACGAGAGCATCGGAGCCCGTGCTTCAGTTGAGAAAATGAAGCCATGCTGACCTGTGGACCCGCTGGTGGTTTCTAAACAGCAGCTGGAGTTGGGTGTTCTGAAATGGCCTTTAACAGCGCTCTCCCTCTTCTACCGACGCACAAACAGAAAAAAAAACCCAAACAAACAACACATTCAGGCTCCTCTAAGTGACTAAGGATAAGCAATGTGCCTGCTTCTGGAAAGGGCAAATCGCATATAAGAATCCACAGTGGCCGTGCATCCGTGATCCGTCACATGCACACATACTTACAAAGAAGAAAAAAATAGATAAATCAATGTAAAAGAAAAATGTATGAAGAATGACCTGTATTTTTACTTTTTCAACCATAAATGTTGGAAGTGATGTAGTACTAGCTACTACATGGGCCTAGGTCCATTCCTCCCATCTGGATGTTCAGGCATGTTCATCAAGAGGAAACACAGTTCCCTGTGAGATTTTAATTTTTAATAACATTTTGGCTTTAGTTCTCTTTCAGGTGCTGCTATGCCCTTTAGTAGCTGGCTCCAAATAAATTATACTACTATAAAAGGTTTTACCACCCTTTACATGAGCTAGAAGTATGAAAAGTTACCTGAAGGCAAAGATAAAAAGCCAATATAATTAGTTAACTTAATCTGAAGCAGAACATCTGACTCATTTGGGGTGCAGTCCCAAGGAAAGATCCTAACAAGTTAATGCAGAGAAAGAGTTTTGTATTCAAATGGACAAAATTATGAGGGAATCTACATACTTGGAGTCAGACCCAGAATTATTTTTATCATCTTTGGTCTTTCTTTTTTTTTTCCTTTCTATTTTTTTTTTTTCAATGAACAACCGTAATTCAAAGGTGCTGCAATTTGCCTTTATTTACAAGATGTAGCCAACATTTTGTGAACCTAGTGGGAATTTCAAAACTTCCTTGACTTTATCTGTATTTCATAATGAATCCTGTGAATTTGGAACTCCTTTGGAAGAGAAGAAGGAAAAGACAGTCATAGGCTCCTGCATTAATTATGATATTTTTAGTTATTTAGCTAGATTTAGGAAAAATAAAGTCAACATACTGTAAATACATTCTCAAATCCCTAGCTTTGTGGTTTGTCAAACTGAGTCTCAGTGGAAGAGCTTCATAAACCACATAATTTCTATTACAAAAACAGTAAAACAAAGATTTGGGCTTTCTTTTGGAAATTTTCGATACCATCACTATACAGCGACACTACGGATGTCTAAAAAAGAAATAACTTGTTTACAAGTGTGTCAGTAGGAAATCAGTTATTTTTCAAGGATTTCAGCGTACAAAGACCTGGCCAGTATCAGAGAGCAGTGTAACAGCTTCAAAACCTTCCTTACTCCCCCGCAGAGGTGGGCTGAGGAGTAATGGCTAAGGAATCGTAGCCTTGTCTTTTGGTCAAACAATTCCAGTGTCATGCAGACAATTAATAAGCAGTCAGCAGAGTCTGCAACCAGTGATTATATGAACAAAGGGGTTTGCTTTTGCATTATTTCTCAGGCCCTGGTGCAATATGTTGGAGTTTTTAGCCGATTGCTCATTATCGCTCTCATTTCCTGAGATCTTGTTTTAACTAAGACACTGTCAAAGTACTTACTTTGTTATACTCTGTGTACACGTTTTTTTACTGAAGTCGGGAGGATTAGATACAAAATATGATCTGGTATCCTGTGATGAGAATATTTGAGGATCCTTCCCCAATATTCTTTCATTCGAGAGGATTCAGTTACTTTTAGTATCTGAGCAGCTAGCAACAGTGAGATAGGGGTGTTCTTTGTGTTCTTTCCAAGTATCTACTCATCTGAGGGCTCTGACACAGTAAATCTACATTTAGGGCTTTTGTGTTCTCATCCAGAAAATCCTGGAGGGAGGGAGATGATGCACACGGGGCATTTGCACAGTGCTGGGACCCCGAGCACTGAGGCTGCTTGAATGGGCAGCACACCTTTATGGCTGCTGGTCCAGCTCCTCGCCAAGGGAAGGCACATCCCACCAGAATGGGCTACATCGTCACGGAGGCAAGGAGGACAGCAGGGGGATGAAGCTCCACAGTCATCCTAGCTATCCTGATGCTTCCCTGCTTTGGTCACATTATTAAAAACAAATCCCTGTGATGACCAACGGCGTCCAACTGTCAACGATGACCACTAACATTCAATCAGTAACATTCATGATAAAGAGAAGACAAGATAGGGTTAAAGTCGGTCTGCCTGATCTGGGTGAGGACCTGGATCGGGCAGTAACTAGAGTTACAGGCTGAAGGTCTGTGTAGGCTTGCTCCTGTCCTTTTGGAGGAAAAGCATCACGGTTTGGTGAGGCACAACAATCTCAGCATGGTCATCCTAGTGGCTGGACTACTGATTCCCAGGCTGAATTTCCCCATGCAGAAACCATTTTTGTGATCAGACAGACTATTTAGCTGACCAGTCACCCCAGAAGATCTAGCACAGACCAGCCACACAACTGGAGTGAAAGCAAAGTCCTTGTGCAGGGACCTAGCCTGAACATGTACCCCCAGGAGCACTCATAAATAAAAAACAATAAAAATAAAAATTATTAATAAAGTGTCATTCATCCAAAAGTATAATGCAGATATGTCATCTCTTAGGAAAACAACATTACAATGCTTCGCTTATGTCTTCCAGGGATGTATTAAAAGGGATGAGGACCATATTGTAGAATAACCACCATATGCCATTCACCCTTTGTTCTGGCTTTATCTTTTTTCTTTTTTGTTAGGCTTGTTGCAACTTTCTCTTGGAAGAGTGCCAATGTCAGAAGTATATATGTTATCCCTTCTTTTGGCTTCTAGAGCTCTGAGATAATCTTTTCATATACAGTATTGGAAGAAGTGTCCGGTTGGGTAATACATCATTGCACTTCTGCTACTCAGCGTGGCAGTGTCTAATGACCCTTAATCCAGAGCAGACTACTTTTTTTCCACCCTAAAAAAGCCAAAAGCATTAGGACTGATAATTCAAACCTTTAGGCTCATGGACAATTCCCCTGTTTCCATATTCATATCAGGACTGTTCAGGAGAGAAAAGGGTTCTTATTTTGCATATATTAGTAAGGGGTGTTTGATTTCTTGTTTTTAAGGAATGCTTTTTTCTGTTACTTTGGTAGCCTCAATATTTTCCTTTTATTACCAGCATATTTCTGATTTATTGCAATATGGGGACAGCAAATAAGATTGTCAAAATGAGCATGTGCTTGTTATAACCCACTCAAAAAAAATAAAAAGGATTTTAAAAGAAAACAAACTCAAGTCAGTTTTAATTTTGACACTGATTGATGTTGATATTTCTGACCAGTTTTATGTTGCACAGATTTTAAACGATATCCTCCTCTGATCTTCAGTGCTGTAGTTATAAATACTTGATAGCATTTTCATAAAAGGATCTTTTTACAATATGCTTAATGAGAGCTTCTGCTTCAGATATACAAGTAAAAAGAAACCTCGTCTAATATAATGATAGTCAGATACTCAATAAGTGGCATATATTCTCAAAAACCTCTGACAAAAAAAAGTTTCAATTATTATACCTGTGCCTTTCACCGTCACTTTACTGTATCAATTATTCATGTAACATCTAACTGAAAAATGTTATATTTAGCAATCATTTTCAAAATTCTCTAAACAGCAGCACAACAGCTGATATGACCACAAAATGATCATTCATCACCTGTCTGTAAGACAAACCTGTCACAAACTGGGAAGAAAAAAGTTTATTTTTTCTCCTGGCTTAAAAAAAAACAAACCACAAAGTTATTTGTGATTATGCGACATTTGCTTTCCATTTCCACAGCCAGTTAGGGTTCACAAACATGAAAATTCATTATGGAACGGTACATAAAGTGTGACCGATTCTTGTTCAGTCAATTAGTGAGTGAAGTCTGAATATGATGTTTATCTGATAATCTGCATCTCTAGTACAGACATCAGTAAAGATGGCATTAACAAAGGATGGGGTTTAACTTCTTGGGAGCAACTGGTTCAACAAATTGCACTTTTGCTGATTATACGTTCACACAAAGCACACAGCAGCCTGTTTCCTGTTTGTAATAAAATCTAAGGACTATATATGGAAGAATATAAGCATGCGACAGAAAATAAAAGTTAACACTAAAAATCACATTTTTAGAGCTTTGTTTCTATTCATGAAGCTTGTTATTAATGTAGGACTTTTCAAAAAAACACTGTGTGGTCTCTTTGTTTGTACTAAGACACACTTATTAAATATGGACATATTATTCCTCTGAACACAATGCTATTTTTATTTTACAAGAATTACTCCACTGACTTCCATATAGAAATTATCTCACACATCTGTATTCTGATTATGATATTTAGTACAAGGGTCATGAATAATAAAATTGCTAAATATGGTTATTGCCATCTCTAAATAAAGGTTATCATATTCGAGGTTTTGTTTTTGGAGTGTTGGAACAAGTAGGGTTAGTTGCAAGACAATAGTGCTTTAATTTTACTATGAAAATAAATACTTAAATTTATAAATATGCAAATTATTTCCAAGGTGCAGTGAGCCTAAATTAATACTTGCAAAATGAATGCAACAGCAGAATTGCAGAAGTTCACATTACCTTAGAAAGTCCACAGATCTACTAGCAACGCATCTACAAACGCTAGAGTCCTACCAAGTGGGAGATCAGCACTTGCAGCATGTTCCCATCGTACTCATCGGTAAAACTCCGGTTTAGTCCAGTGGCGGATAGAAAAGCAATTCTTCATGATGACTACGAAAATGAAGAACGTTCTTCAACTAATTGCGATTTTTTTACAATTGGTATTTATCCACAGCTGCAGTTGGGGAGGGGTGGGGGTGTCCCTGTTTGTCAGTTGAGGTTGCGCGGCTGCGTGAAGCACCCATCTGCGGCAGGAGTCTCCACGCACGCTGCCTGCCCGGCCCCACAGCCCGGCTGTGTCCAAACGTGCTTATGAAAGCACTTCCCTCGCACTGGCAGGTGCTCTGGTAGGGACACACATGAAAGCTATCAGACATGGCAAGGTGCAAAAAGCCTGCTGGAGTTAAAGAAGAAAATATAGATCGTTATTTTAAAACAAAACAAAATCTTACTGAGATGTTGTAGCTGCCAAAGAACAAGAGGAGAAACAATCTGTTTCCTACCCGGCTTCTCCGGCCTCCCTAATATGATGTCACGGATTGGAAATAACATCCGACCGATAACTGTTCCGTGTCTCTTGCACAAACATCAGAAGTTAAGACTGAATTATCTCTACCTTCTGCGGACTTTGAAGAGATGATGCAAAATAGTTTAACAGCTTTAAGTTGCTGTTCAGTTTTGTAAGATTTAATGGTGTTTTCTGTAGGCCGGTTCTTACGAGAGGTGGACAGATATAGGGGTTACTTCTCTACTTCTTTAAAATCTCTTCTAGGAAAGAATCCCTACCCATACATTTCTTTAAGCTTCTGTACGGGATCTTACAGCAGTAAGCGCACGATCCTCACACATCTCCACGCACTAAGGACGGGTCCAGGTGCCTGGCTGAAAAGCGTCCTGCCCATCCCAGCAAGGGCGCCCTGCCAAGCCCAGCGGCACGAGGAGCAATGTCCTTGGACCTGCGCAGCTGCTGGTGGGGTTCAACCACCCAGCCGCACGCTCCTGCTGGGAGAGGAACTCGCCCAGCAAGCATCTGGGTCCCCTGATACTCAGCTACATGTGCGGATGCTAACTCTGCTAATGGCGGGGTTGCAGCACCGTAATGAGAAGAACAATGTTTGTTTTGATCAGTTTGATAACTCATTTAACAGTATTGTACCAGAGCCATCGCGACAGAAAGCCACGCCATTGTTACAAACTGGCACCGTCTCATTATGTGAAGTAATTGAAACCTGTGGGAACAATATATGATTTAAAGAAGACAGTGAGGTTCTTTTCTTAAACAACAATAACATTGTGTTTCTATGATCCTGATCTGCTCGTGGGAGTAAACTTCGCTAAGCAAGGAGATAGTTAGTGAAATGTTCGGCTGCTGATTTTCAATGACCAACGATAACTTTCCAGGAAGGTCACAGAATTGGGCCCTCTTTCAGTACAAACTTAATGGGATGTCCATGAATTGCGTTTCTACACATACATGGGTGGGTTTCCAAGTGCTCCACGTGTGTTTGAGATCAATAGCTCGATTGACAGTAGAAGATGTGCGCTGAATTACGCTGTAGGGTGGCTGTATGTTTCTTTAGTGGGGTTTGACATTTGCTGGGCTAGAGGGATACTGAAAACATCGCTCTCTGCTTTGCGTTAGGTTTATGTCCTGGGAGTAAAACATCAAATAACAGTAGAAAAACTCTAAGTACCTTTTAGTATTACACACCCCAGAGGTGCTCAATAGGTACTGAGGAATTTCTTTGCCATAATTAAGAGGTTTGGAGACCAGATGAACAAATGACAACCGATCTTGATTTACTTGGAAAAATGAGTCATATCACTTATTATTAACTATTAAAGTAATTTAAACCCTTTTGAGAATAGATCTAACGCTGCAACGCTTTGAAGGTTTGATATGTCTTGTAATCCATAGATTATTAAAGTTAATTCCTCTGCTGAGATCCTACTTTCAGTAAAAAATGCATGCACACTAAAATGGTGTTGGGTTTTTTTTTTGTTTGTCTCTCTCTTTTTTATAACAAAGATGTACTTTAATTGGCTTTCTATTTATACTGCACTCAGTAAAGGTATGGAGGCTGCAACTGGGAGAAACCTTCCACAATTCTGGCTTGCAAAGCATACAGAAAAGCACACCATTCATCCACAAGTACACCCAAACCTTTCATTTGAGTTGGGTTGTGCTTGTGGGTGCGTGGCATTCTTTCCTCTCTATTTGTTCTCCTTGTATAATTTAGACTACATTTTGCTTTAGAGACCCTTAACGGATAAGGAAAAGAAGGCAATAACAATATGTTGATTTATATCGCCATGAAACATTTTCCCCCCATACTTCAAAGTAATTTTAATTGAATTTAATCCTCTTGACTTTCATTTACTTATAAATGAGTTTTAGTTGTAATGTTAGAATGAAACAGAATTTAGCAGTTAACAGGTTTTTAGTGGTTTTGATTATAGATTATTATATAATGTTTCTTGGGCTAGAAAATACTGAATGCTAAATACTGTCCCACATTAGATCATTTAAAAACCTTCCACTCTTCTACAAGTAGGAGAGAGGCATACCAATTTAGGTTAAAATGCAGTACATTTAAAAAGGTAAAAGGGTTTGAGGAAATTATTAAAAGTACCTCAGACCATTTACCAGCTTATGTCCATGATCAAGAATATATCTAAACAGAAAATTGAAAAAAAACAAACAAGAATAACTTCCACAGGAACTATGCCATGTATAATCCCACCAGTTGTGTGCACGCATTTATCATTTTTTAGCTCTTCATCCATAGATCATAGGACACTAAGAGCCCAATTCATTAAAAATTGAATACTCTATTTAAGCTGGATGTTCTTATACTTGGAAAAAAAGCATGGAACCGTTTTTTTCTCTGAAAAGTCACATTTCAATAAACCCTTGTTTCTCTCAGCTTCTAACTGGACAGCACTCCTCAGTTAACTGCTACACAACTTTAGAGCTTCATAATTTAATATACAAAAGAAAATTCAACTGAAAAAATGTCTGCTATGTTCTTTGAAAATCACAGAATAATTGCCACCTGCCTTTAACATGCACACACATGTACCCTCTCCTGCTCTATTCTACCCCAGCTGCCCCACCTTTAAAACTCATTTTATCGGTTGTGTCGTATTTGAATTCTCCTTGAAGCCTACCAGCCAACTCCCTAATCAGTTACACGACATTAACATTATTGGGTGATGTATTTGCAATTCCTACAGGATTTTCCCATCCCTGTTTATGCAAGTGTTTCCTGCACATCCAGATCGCTCGTTAGAAAACATCCATTCACAGAAAACTTCCAAGTCCCAAGTAGACATGACACAGCCTGGTACCCTCAGCAGCATGGACTTTGAAGACGGCGCGTTAAAACCAGAAGTTTGGAAGCACCAGATGATCTAGTCTGCTAATGAAAGAGATCATCATAATGAAGATCTAGTCTGCTAATGAAAAGCTGGGTGTACAGGAATGGCAGGAGCAGCCAATGAGTGTTTTCTGGGTTTCTGAAGAGATGGGGAAGGCTCTCAAGCATTTAGCAGTAGACTTTCTTGCTCTCTGGCAGAAACATGGTCAGATGTATAGTGTACAAACAACACAGTACCTGTCATTTCAAAATACGCCTGCATACCCTAAGGATCTTAGTTACCAGTACTCAGATTTACGCCTTACATAGTTACAAATCTAATTTTGGTATTAGCTTTCAAGTTAGCATGTCTATATTTGCATTGCTTACTGGGCTCTTCTGCCATCCATACCACCACATACAATCATAAATTTGAAATGTATACAGAGACCTATCTTCTCCATTGCAGCAGAGAGGTTCCTTCCCTCTACAATATATGATGCAAAAAAACCCCAATCCTTACATGAGAGAACTAGGAAAGAGCAATGCACCCCTCTCCTGAAACGTGCATATTGCTACGTACCAACCGTGCGTTTTTCTGACACATAAATCACTTATTCATAAGTTGTTATAGAAATGTATTTATGCTCATCAAGATAAATCTCCACTCATAACACCCGAAACTTTTCTGCCTATTGGAGAATTTCAGGATTTTACCCATGTGTACTCTGCAGACGTAACGCTTTTACTGACCCTGTTAATTCACCTACTGCCAGCTAAGCTTACACAATATAAGGAGTTACATTTTCCAAGAAAAAGCCCTTTAAAGCCAAAAGAAATTGCCTGTCTGCATTTGCGTCCACTGTTACAGAGGAGTACAAGGTGGAAGACATAGACTTAAGGCAGATGTGGAGGTACTGTTATTAGTGTCCATATAGCGCGCACCGTCCCACACTCTTAGTCCTGTAACCACTGCATCCTGCTATACAATAACGTGCTATTTCCTATTCAAGTAATTACTGATGAGGGCAAATGCTGAATTTTTAATGGTGCCCACTACAGGCAGCAGAACGCTCTAAATGAGAAAGAACAAAGGCCTGGTCCTAAGAGATATATCTGCTTATAGACTTTGCTTAAGAAAATTAAATGGGGCAAATAAAGTATGTAAGCATAAAGTTTGCAGACAATGCCTTGTCCTAAATAGACAAGCGTGGACTGACTGAAGTTTTTCCTCAAAGGAACAATCTTCTACTCATGCCACACGCTGTCGTCACGAGTGGAAGAAGTTCTTCTCCACCATCAGCAGCAGCCGCCTACGTTCGGCAGGCAGACCTCCCGGTTTCCTGCACCAGGAGCTTTCTGCCGGACAATCAGCAGCACAAAGAAAGTAAAGGTGAGCTGGAATAAAGACCCAGGGCAGAATACAGTCTCCTGGAGAGCCTGGGCTCTTCAGAAGGCGAGGGAAATGGTTAAGGAAAGCTCCCTGCGAGAGACAGTTTCAGAGTTTTGCTGTCAGTGCTCTCCCGCTCCTCCTGGCTGACGTACAACAGCGGTTCAGGCCGC
>NW_010563016.1:27043-27664 GCF_000687285.1 Phaethon lepturus
GCCGTAGCGTGCCTCACAACATACCCTAATCCTTTCAAGCGCCGTCAGTACCAGCTACGGGTTCAGTAAGTGCAAGCGGGGTTAAAGGAGCAAAGCAATCTGGTTTTGTTTCTTGTTCAGGTTTCTCCCTAGGAGTCATAGGATTTAGAAGTGGGCCCTTTTTGCTTGTACATAGTGATGCTCATTACTAATCACTACGGTTGCGTCTGGGACCTGAGAACTGAACTGCAGCAAGCGCTGCAATCTCAACTCTTGTTCTCCAAGGTTGCGCTACTGATCCTGGAAGCGGGAAAGGCACAGTTTAGCGTTTGCCAGGCAGAACGAGCAGAGCATTTCAAGCTTTATTTTATACAACCTATTGCTCTTCAATTTCTGAGGTCAATTCCAGAAGTTAGGTGTTACTGTAGGTCAAAACCAGAAATTACGATCAAAGAAGAGACGTGCGATTCTCTACGCAGAGGGAAGAGGGGCTGGGGGAAGGCGGGTACCACACGGGCGCGGACACAGCCGCTCGAGGGAGCTCACGTATCACCAGCGCCCAGCGCCCACCACCTGGGACAACCTGCCCCGAAGCTCACACCCAAAAAAGCCTCCTCCAGTTGGAAGGAGGGGCTCTGCTTG
>NW_010563017.1:0-370 GCF_000687285.1 Phaethon lepturus
TTTCACAACATCCCTCCAGGAGCAACAGCTATTTTATATAGATATTAGGATAACAGGAGAGTACAATAGGTTACACTTTTTTCTACAGCTTCTTCTGTCTATTTTTTGCCCTGTTTTGCCAGTAACTAAAACAATTGGAAACTTGGTCAGGAAAGTGCCAATTGGTCTTTAACTGTCAATGCTTCTTCCCCATAAAACCTTGCTGGCCAAGCCAGGCAGCGACGGGGGCAGCACCTCTGGGATAACATATTTCAGAAGGGGACAAAACCGGCACGTGGCATTTGCAGCTGGAGAGAGGAGTGAGAACATGTGAAAAGAGCTCTGCAGACACCAAGGTCAGTGTGGAAGGAGGGGCAGGAGGTGCTCCAGG
>NW_010563018.1:0-8059 GCF_000687285.1 Phaethon lepturus
CCCCAGCCTGTATTGATACAGGTGGTTGCCCCGACCCAGGCGCAGGTCCCTGCACTTGGCCTTGTTGAGCCTTATGAAACTCACATGGGACGATGCCTCCAGCTTGTCCAAGTCCCTCTGGATGGCATCCCATCTCTCAGGCATGTCAACAGCACCACTCATCTTGGTGTCCTCTGCAAACTTGTTGAGGGTGCACTCAATCCCATTGTCTATGTCATTGATGAAAATATTAAACAGTACTGGTCCTAATATGGACCCCTGAGGGACACCACTCGTCACTGATCTCCATCTGGACATTGAGCTGTTGACCACTACCCTCTGGGTGTGACCATCCAACCAACTCCTCATCCACCCAACAGTCCACCTATCAAATCCGTATCTCTCCAATTTAGAGAGAAGGATGTTGTGGGGGACCGTGTCTAAGGCCTTATAGATAGATGATGTCGGTAGCTCTTCCCTTGTCCACTGTTGTAGTCACTCCATCATAGAAGGACACTGGGTTGGTCAGGCAGGTTGCCCTGCTGTGATGTGGTGTTGCTGGGACAGAGGCTGAAGGCCCCTGGGGGCTCACATCCCTGGAGGACTGACATGGGGTCCTGGCTGTGGGCAGGATGGGAGGAATCCTGGGTGGTTGGGTAGGGACAGGCAGAGCTGGCAGTGCCTCAGGGCTATGGCACTGCTTGAATTTTCAAGATTTCCCATCTCTCTACCCTCAACTAGTCACACTTCTGGCACTAAAATCTGGTAGATGGGGGGGTTGACCATAAAGCATTTGAGATTAATCAGTTTTATATGATCCTTTGGCATGAGTGCCATGACTAGTGCACTCTTTTTACCTATGCTTTGCGAGGCAGAGCGCTCGATTTCCATGGTCCCTTTCAGTGTAGAGTCATCAATGAGTCAATCTGACTTTGAAAAACATGGGGGACACTTGTTCAAAAGCTCTTTCTATGTGTCACAAGATATGGAAAACTGAAAAATATCATGCTGGCAAAATATTTTTATAGGCATATTTTGTCTGAGATGGGTCACATTTTGGTAGCATGAAAACACCGGAGCAGCAGTTGCAAGTGGCTCAGCAGAATATGTCCCAAGCACACCCGAAGGCTTGACAGTCACCTTCATCTCAAAATTGTCTGTGTGCTACTCACCTGTCTCCTTCCCATGTCTTTGCACGAAAACCTGCTGAAACTAATGTCAAAAGAGGAGTTCTTCAGGTAATAAGGAAATAATCCCATCACATTTCTCTCTATTGTCTGGATAATTTTTAGGTTGTGTCAGATTTCTTTCAAGGTTTGCCAGGATCTTTGGGACAATCCATGACAAAGAGACAAGAAGTTTTATGTTCCTGAACATCTTCAGACCAAACCCAGGGGCTTATCTATTTCTTTGGCCAAAGTGAAGTTGGGACAACTCACAACTTATTTCGTTCAGTATTTGGATAAATGAAAATGAAGAAGTGAAACTAAACAACTGAATTCTCCCCTCCAGCAGGAAACAGAAAATGTTAAAAAATGTGGATCAGAACTGCCAAGAGCAGTTCCTCCTCCCCACTGGAGTGGGTATGAATCACAGTCCTTCGCTTTCTTATAAAGCGGAGGCTGAAGAAAGCCACTCATGACTATAGGGATACAGCCCCCTGGGTGAAAGCAGAGCCCGTCTCAAAACTTGGTTCTTAAAATTCCAAAGTTGCAAATCAAGGTGAGACTCAGTATGCTGTCATCTGACAATTACTATTTTTTCCTCTCATCTCTGGCTTTGTTAGTTGAAATGAACTGGGAATTGTCTAATATCCAAGCTTGTTTACATTTACTTGAAAATAAATATCTTGCCTTTAGAGACTATTATATGTCTGCGAAGAAGTCTATTTTTTTTCTAATGTCACAAAAGTAATTTACCAGAATAAGTTTGTTTTTTTTTTTTCCCGGAATGGTGGTGCTTAATCATTTTAAGCAAATGTGGGAAAGAACTGTCATGTGTCCTTCACTTTTTAAAGAACCATTAAGCTTTGGACCTATTAGCTTGTGTTTGGAGGTTTCATTTGTCGCTCTTTGTAGTTAGACAATGAAATATTTATTGAAAAAGAAGAAGTAACGGTTAACTCCCTTCCATCAGTAAACGAGAGTCTCCTTCACCTTGCGAAAATGGAGGATGGACGGTTCTTCAATTAAACAACAGTAGATACACGGGTTTGCCGAACACATTTTATCTGAAAAGTGGAACATCTGTTCTGCCGCTCAGATTTCCTCAAGGAATTCCTCTTTTAAGATATCACAGTTTTACATTCTGCCAAGGATTTTATTTATCACTCTGACATGTTCAAAATTGCTAACCTGAGGTCCATCCAAATTGTACCAAAGTAACTACAGTAGCTGAAGGATTTTATACTTGGATTTCTGTCTTAAAGTTTGTAAACATCTGTTTTCCTATACGTATGTGCACAACTTACATAGGTAATTCTCCTGTGCCCTTTCTCATCAGACACATACAGAATTCATTTGTTAATACTGTCTGATTTCCTTGTAGTCATTTCTGGTTTATGATTCTTTACATCTTTTTTTATATGTAGCTTCCATTCAATTCCTCTGCTCTGATGTTTTATAGGCTTTTATTGTGCAATTAAGATAAAACAGTAAAAAAAAAAGAATGTTAACTTCTGACAGTTCAGATGCTTAAGAGAGGCACAGAGGCTTTCAGCACATGCCCATGTCAAATTATTTCTCTAATAATGAGTTATGACTTATCTTTCTGACATAGTTTCTTCTGTACGCCATTGAACATACTGGTTTTCAACTGCTTACTAAAAGACAGATTATCAAAAGGATTCAGCACCCACCTGCAAAAAGATAATGATTTTCAAGACCTTAAAAACTCACCTTTGCAGTACTTTAGTCCACATTTTCAAATAAACCTGGCACCCAATTCCAAGTGTATGAGAATATGGGTACCTTTTCTGATGCCTGAGTGGGCGATGGGTACTTCTGAGAGTCTATTTTATGCACTATTTCTTTGACATCAGGCTGCTAAAATACAAGGTATAGTCCTGAAAGAAAGGTGCCTTACAATGTTAAATTAAACAAAGTCAAAATAAGCCCTGGATTCCATCAAAAAAATCAGTTCCCATACATGGGAATCACCTGAAGCTCTGACAGTCTAAGCCTGTATTACACCTGACTGATTTCTGATACAGATATTAATAACATTAGCCGTTCATTAGACACAGCAAATGAGTCTATTGTGTAAACTGCAACTCTGGCAGCACACCTGAGCCTGACCTTTAAAACACCTACCCTTTCAGTTGTGGCTCGTTCTCAGTGTTACCATCAATCTCACTATTTGCCTTTCTAACTCTTCTCATCCATCTTCATTACAAGCGTTTTTGGTTGGGGAGGAATGGGAATTGAAAGTTGAGGTGGTGGGGGACTGAAGAAGTATCATCTCAAGCAGAGATAGTTGTGATCCCTTTAGGGAAGAATAGACTGATAGCACCAAACTATGTTCCTTTATTTGCCTACAAAGAAAAGTGCTTCATTTGCTGCATCTGATGTCTAAGGCCTTTGCTGTATTCTTTTTAGTTCATACACCTTGGCTAAACTTTAAGGCACAAAATATCAATAGAAAATTCAGCATATTAATTTTTTTTTTCTTTTTAATATTTTAGAACGTCAAAGCAGATTCCAGGTGGTCTAAATGTGAGAACTGGGCCCTCTTCATTTGAGAAAGCATGTGGAGGAAAATACTGATATGCTCAATTCTCATGTTAAACAGAGAATTTTGCAGTTCTGCTTACTTAGTTGTTTTCTTTTCCCCCCTCTCAGTATCTTCTGTCAGTAATGAAATTAAGTGCAAATGGAAATGATATGTCTGATCCTTGAAGCACGGTGTATAGAGCAAAATGCTCTGTTAAATGAGAATGTACTGTGCTGTCAACCTTTCCTCCTCTTTCATCATGTTTAAGGACAGCTGATTTCAAACTGCCTCAGTCTGTAGTCTCTAAACAATCATTTTCTAAGGAGAATGGGGAAGTGGTGACTGGTATAATGTCATTCATTATTTTGGCTGTGTTAGTTAAATGGGATTTCTGTAAGCATTCTTATTCATCAGGAATTTGCAAATTGAGAGACAGCATCAGATATCTACAGCTTCATAAAAGTTATTTCATTTCCTCATCTCTCTCTCTACTGAGTCTAATCTTTTATTTTGCTTACCACCTACCACCTCTGCTCTGGGTACAACTACACATGAGAGAGGCCATTCAGCTCCCAAACCTAGTTTCATATGTCAATCAACCACACTTTTTGTCAATCACCAACAGAACACCATGAATGCAGATCTGAAATGAACCATGAGGAGCTGGCTAAAAGCAATTTGGAATAGGATTTCAGTTTTGTGGGGTTCATCCACCTGTACTCACACACGCACCTCTAGAATCTCCAAAAATAAATGATCAATTTACGGAATAATATCAAGCTTTTATGACAGCATAACCATGAGTATTGAGCAGGAATTGTTGATGCTGTCATTCACGCATCCGCAAATGTATTTTCTTCCTAATTTTACCCATATGCAGCTGCATGTTGTCCCTAATTAATGAATTGCCCTCAGGTTGCTCACCCAGACACATCTAATTTATCTCTGTCCAAAATGACTAGAGTCTGTCCCGCATTAAAGATGTAAAAGGCCACAAATTACTTACTTGGTCTTTCCAACTAGAAAATCACTGCTTACTGAATGGCATTCTCTCCATGTGGCATTCAGGGTGATTTCACCACCTCAGGGCTGAAACTTTCAGTAGAAGTGAAGAAAAACTGCTAAAAAGTTTCTTCATTCACATTCCAGTTCAACAGAAGAAACGTTCACTTCAGGTTTAAGCTTATAATAATGCCATGAATGCAATAAAACATGGAAGTAAGTATGCAGTTCTTTCATCTTTGAAGCACTTCGTAAATATTAACCAATCTTTCCTGAGAACAGTTTCCAACTAAAGTTATGTGATTAAGATGAAGGTTCAACACATTGTTACAGAAGGGTGTTTTTGCCAGATCTTATAATAAAGAATTGTGTGGAATTAGCATATAAAGTGAAATATGGATAAGTACATGTCATCTTTAATACTAGCTGACCTGCAGTTATAAAAATAAGGATATACGCAATTTCCATGTGAGTTTTACTGTTCTTTTCTTACATAGCCTGAGATTGTTTCCTCCTTAAGGCCTCTGAGAGGATTTACAAGCTCGTAGGTAAAAAAAATCACTTCCTGCTCTTCTGTCTGCTATGAAATAAAATGTCAACAGTACTGGATAGGCTGAAGAATTGGAAATGGTGGTGCTGAATGTGTATTCCCCGCAGGACTGCAAGCAGCAGGAAAAAACAGGAATGCTTGTTTATCAAAGTTGAAGGGGAAAAAATGTCCATACAATTTGACCTCAGTTCCAAGTGTGAACACCGCAAGCAAAGTAGTTAACGCCACACTAGTATTGTGGGTTAGCTGGCAGGCACAAATTTGGCCAGAGACATTGGACTTGCATTTAACAGGAAACATTCCCTGTTATCTCTAGCTGGAATTTTCCGGGGAGACCAAACCTTATTAAACCCCCAAACCATAAAAAATAGAAGAGAAAAAACCAGTTGTGCACTGCAAAGTAGTGCGCTGAAAGAGACAGAACAGCAGACTTGGAGATGTGGAGTTTATAATCTCCCACTTTGAGACCAATTTCCCTGTATAATTACAGGGAAAGCAAGCTCTCTTGTGCCTACAGTTTCTCATTCATGCCTGTCCTCTCTGTTCAGGTTGTGAAGCCTTTGGATGCGAGCCGTTTCAAACAGGTGCGTACAGTGCCTGGCGTAATACACTGCCTGTACTAGCCAGTACATTGTGATTTGATCATAATAAGAATAAAAATGTGAGTGGAACACTGAGAAAATCTCTGTCGGTGTAATAAGCTAATGTTGGAAAAACATTTGCTGTTCTTTGTTTTAGAGTAATGTTAGTTAGGAATGTGAATGAAACAAACCCATCACCTATTTAGAATGCTTAAAGGCTTTTGCTGGTTTCAGAAGTTTACTTTTCAAGTATCCTTTGATCAAATTGTGTGCAAGATAAAATGAGAACTTTTTCTTAAAAATAGATTAGAAGAGAATGAGTTCTAGTGAATGGTACTTTGAGAATATGCACAATTTTTTTTGCATTGGAAAGCACTACAAAAATTGCCCATTTGGGAGAAACAGATGTGATACTGCAGTGCTTTTCTAATTTCTGAACTTCTTTCCTACTCCTTTCATAAAAGGTGCCTTGAAAATCATAAACGTCACAGCTGGCATGCTGGTAGCCTTGTTTTGTTACCCCTCCTGATGGGCAATTCTGAACCGTTGTTACTGTGTGCCATACTGTATACTGGATACCACTGTATATTTCTGCTTTTCTAATTACATTTGGATTTCTGAGGAATAACTACAGTGTAAAGAATTTTGGACCTCAAGCAGTCACCCACATTTAGGACAGTGTAATCAACCCCCCGGGAAGATAATGCAGGAAAGCTTGATTGCTGGTGCCAATAGGTTTTCTTTTCCAGGTCACTGCACAGGGTGAGGCCTGGAAGGTGGGTATTTAGCATTTTGTTTCTTTTTCTAGTCATTAAAGAGGCCAGCTTAGTCATGTCCCTATTTTAGACGTTTCCACATGATCCAGAGTTAATGTTCTTCAGATGCGGAATGTTCCATATGGATCCTTTATATTCTTCAAAGGTTAGGATGTTGCAGTCCTTGTATAGTTCTTCAGGGTTTGTATTGCACCCACATGAGGGGGTTTTGCTTATACTTTGGAGACATTGTTTTAATCCCCAAAAAACCCCCAAAACCCAAGTTGAATTTTGTATTATGCATTTTCTATTTTTTATAACTATGCCTTAAGAAACGATATCCTCCAGTGATTTCCTCTGAGTTCATGTTATAAGGTCAAAACATTAAAACGCTTTTGGGATCCATTACTGCATAACATTACAAAGTGTTGTTATTGACAGGTGTCGGGGTGAGCTGTCAACCTGCACCCCAAAGTCTTCACAGACTGAATTGGTTCTGAACATCTGAAATTTCGTTTTTACTGGCTGTCCAGCCAGGTTGGCTACTCTTTGATTGCCAAGGTATTGATGCCAGCTGTGGATTGCCCTCTTGTTAGAGGTTAAAAACTCTTTGCAAAGCAGCAGCGGACCCATGGTTTTATCACCTACGTAATTCTTTCTGGAAGCAGGGTAGTTTGGTGCAGAGTGATTAATTTTTAGCTATTAACATCTTTGATGCTTTCCATTGAATGAACAAATAAAAACCTTTTTAAACACAAAATAAGTTGCTGGTTGGTACTATTCCAAAACAGTGGGTTCTTCCTACTGTAATACTAGCTTCTCTCAGTACAAAAACTGACTGTAGCACATTATTCCTTCTCAGCAGTACCAGCACTAAGATCTTCTAGTTGTTTCTTCCTTAACTGCATGCTGCAATGGCCAGAGCTGTAAGTAATCTCCAAAATATGGGAGACGGGTAATTTATAAACTAATTGGCTGTTTTGACTTGCAAATTCCTATGCTGAAATTGCTCTATAGGAAGCATTTATACAACTTTTATGGTAATGAGATGATCAGAATGAGATCCAAAGGAGAAGTTTCAAGAGACAGAACTCTGAGTGCTCATCCTTTTTTAAGAAAAGTGACTTCTCTAATTGCTGAGATATGAAAGAGGTGAAAGTGGTGGCCCATCCATATGTTTTCCCAGAGGCAGCAATGGTAGCACTGTACTTGAAGTGTATGAGTTGGGCACGTTGCTTTCTGTGTGGCAACTGGCCTCTTAATATCATCAGAAACGGAGGAAAATCTGTGTTGGAAAAATCATCTTTGTGCATCCTATCATTCAGTGCCAGGATGCCGATTCATGTGGATGAAGGGTAGAGGAGAAGAGGAAGAAAATACAGCAGAGAGTATTGACCACTTGGTGATGTGACATGGGCCATGGGTATCACATGCTAATGGCACTCTTACTTCTCTCAATATCTCTGGTAAATTTTCCCTAC
>NW_010563018.1:8090-17472 GCF_000687285.1 Phaethon lepturus
AGGCAAAGATCCATGGATTTGAATATCCATTTTGTGAAGAATATGTTTACAAATTGTTTTAAAGATTGTTATGGGAATTAATCTCACGATACATTTTCTTACTCATGCAATTACAGGAAACATTTCTCTGAAGCCTGAGAGTAGACCAAGTCTGGAAAATTAAGAAAAAGATTTTTAAAAATTAAGAAGTGCCTTTCAGAGTTTGAAGACTCAAGTACTTTTAAAGGCAACTGTTGTCAATGTTTGCTTTTGTGTTGACAGAATCCTCTTAAAAGGTTTTGTGGTGTGAAAAGCTCCTTTTAGTGGGTTTTCATAATGCACCGGGAGAGAACAAGAAAATGTTTTTCTCACTATGGCCAGCCATGGAGCTCACTTAGAACATCGCGTACCCAAACCGGGAGGCGACTTTCTGTGCGGCTCGCGGGCAAAGCCAGTGGGACCCGCACTTGTGCCTGCCCTTGCTCACCTTGGAGACCCGTTTGCTTCTTCCAAGTGCTCCTCAGGATGACTCAAGACCCTTAATGTGCCTGAAGGAGATACTCAGGGTGAGGGCTCACACCTGCCCAAAAATGATAGATTGATGTCCCCATGGTTTGCAGGAAGTGAAGTGCTTTTATTCTAAGAGCGTGCCTACGGAGCAGAAGGAGGGGTGGCATGCCCCTCTGCCAGCAGTAACCTAGCAGCCAGAAGGTGGCCTGATGGCTTTGCGCATCCTCTGTGAAATGTCTTCCATAAAGTAGCGTCTGGCCATGTACTCCCACTGCGTGCTGATCTCCCCCAGTCTGCTGAGCTGTTCATGGGGACTCTAAGGACTCTTGTGTGCAAAAGCCAAGGCTGCGATGTCCTTGGGGCTGCTATTGCTCAGTCTGGTTAAATAAAGCCCAGCCTGGGCATACGCCTACTCCTGCGCAAAGCCTTCCTTCCTGTTGTCACTCAGATGCCCTATGGGAGGGCCACCACTTTCTGTCTTACAGGGTCAGTGGTGTCTGAAGATGCCTCACAACACAGTAAAACGTGAAGCCCTTAGCCAGAGCCCCAGCGTCTGCCCGGCCCACAGCACTCACGTGGCTGCAACAGGTCTTAACGCAGCGGGGGCGTGAGAGCCCAAATGAGCAGCAGATATTCCCAGTTCAGCGCTTCTAATATCGCTGCTCTCAACCTAATCTGCAACAGATCTAACAGCCAGCAAAATGAGAAAATCACTGACACAGGAGGCTGCAACCGTCTTCTGCACCGACACCCTGGTGACGCTGCGGTGGGAGTAAAATTTGGTTTTCCTCTCACAGATAAACCCTGCCTTGGTGTATTCGTGAAACCTCTGTTGTATATGATGCATCTGTGACATTTAGCAGGTTATGGCTGGCTGGGGGTGGACAGGACAGGATGTGACGGGATAGGATGGATGGATGGATGCTGTAGCTTTTGCCAAAACAAAACTGAGTGATGAGGATGTGATAGAAAGAGCGGGAACCTGGGGCTGGGTTATTAAAGAGTGCGTCACAGGCCTTCTTTGAAATATGTTTATATGAACTTTACTGTTCTCTGGGCAATACTGCTTCATTCACAGTCAGAGTTTTCCTTATAATATACTTTCAGGTGCTTTGCACAAATGATGTTTAGAAGTTTCCATCAGAGGTAGAGATTCTGCTGGTCCCCTTGGGAGAGTAGTGCAAAGCTCTTACCCCTAGAAAGTTTTCCTTTTACCCCTGCCTTAACGTTTCACTGAGGAGACAACCTGAAGGTGTAAGATAATGTGAAATAAACAGTTCCTACACCTGGTACTATGTTGGTGCCATTAGAAGCCCAGTCCCAAGGAAGGCAAGCATTCAACACTCCCATTCGTTGTATTTACATATTTAAAACTTGCTGCATTTCTAACCAAGACTCCAGGCCATGTAAGGACATTAGCGACATGTAGTAGTTCACTGGGAGTTGCAGGTATGCAGCGCTCAGCAAAAGCAAGGCAGTAGCTGTGAGTTAAAGCAACTGTAAGTGCTTTGCTCACAAATCTCCATGGAATTAAAGAGCCACACAAGACTTCACTCCACTTTGCTCCTTCCACAAAAATGTCTGAAAAGAGAAACCAACAATCCCCTCTTCTCCATTTCTTACTAGATCAAAAAAATTGAGTTTATATCTCTGTGACCTTTGAGTTTTGTATCACCTAACTGGAGCAGAGAAGCTATTTTCTGCTTCAAGATGAGCTTCCCTTTCATTGCAGGCTCATTTAAGCTTAGGACTAATGTAGCACAGCACAGAATACCACAAGGATTTGACGTTTTGCAGTGCTGTTCCCAGTTAACCATTCCTAAATTTTATAACCATGAATCATGCGTTCTGGGGCGGTTTGTCTCCCATCCTGTGGTATCTACAGAAATGGGGAGGAATAATCATGAGAAAGTATTTACTATTTAACTACTTAAACCAAATGCAGACTTTGAAAACGGGAGGAATCATTGGACATTAAACTTCTCTTGACATCCTAACAGCAAGTTTGTGCTTTTAGTCTGTGGATCAACGCTTGGGAACTTTTGTCATCTTTCTAACGCACTCCAGTGGCTGTGCTGACATTACCTGGTGCTGTGTTCCAGAACAGCAGTGCATGCTATTGTTCATTATGAAAAAATATGAGGAAAACTCATGATTCAGCTCTCCCTACTGCCTCTTCTTCCCCCAGGAAGGACACCAACTCTACTGAGTGCAATGACTAGCAGTATTGTTCACTAATCAACACTGGGAGAAATGGGAAAGATTTATTTTGAGGAACAGCTTTTGCTCAGTTGCAAAGCGTCCTTTGATTTTCTTGTTCTCTGAGGATGAGTAATGTGGTTTTAATTATTTTTAGTTTAGTTTGATGTTATTAATCATCTTCAAACTAACAACAACTACAGGGATTCACTAGTGTTTCACGTCATTCACCGTACATTTTCTTTTTTGGAGGGATAGTTTTCTTTGCCATGAAAGTGATGCTGATTTCTACATGCACTGGTGGAGATCATCACCCAACGACTACTATTTTGAGGGTGGGACAGGAATTTCTTCAACTAAAACCACTCTTCATAGCAACTAAATACTAGACTCTCCTGAATCCATGACAGAACTCATCAGCAGATATCTACTTTATAGAGTAATGGCATTGAGTGTTTGGAGGCACAGGAGGTATTACTCCTGAGTAGCGAACCTCCACCACTGGCAAAAAATTGGAGTCAGATTACCAAAAGTGATTGTCTGACCCCACTAAAGTCATTAGGATATTTGCCTTTGACATCAGTGGGGTCAGGTATTTATTTTAGAGCTATTCTGTTATTTAGCAATGTGCTACCAAGGAAAGCACTGAATTTGCTATATTTCATACTGTACTGGGTAAAATAAATTTAATGTATTAAAAAATATATGCCTTATAAGATGCTTTAGGATGAAAGTTATTACATAATTGTAGCATATTTTATAAATATGAAGAACCCGCAATAAGTATGGGCATATCATCAGCAGACCACATGCAGCTTGTCTTTCATCTAGAAAAAAAGCAATTTTTTTCCCCTAAATCTATGATGTGGGGTTTTTAGTATAATTTTGTCAGTACTAAACAAATATTTGCCCCTTTCATAAATAGAGCTTTATACCCATATTCCAATATTTACCTTGTAGTTCAAACTCTGAGTTAATTACATGAAAATACTCTACATTAGGAATGGGAGGAACAAAACAGAGGATATGTGGAAATGAACAGTATGTCAGAAGCAATCCCTGGCTCAGAACAGAACTGGTAGAACTGATCTGAGAAGGTAAGGTCAGGAGATATGTTCAAAACAGGGTTATTTGCTTTCCATAGAAGAAAGTTTTGAATAAATAATGTTCTTGACAATGGCTTTCTTTTGAATGTGATTAATTTTTTTTTTCCCAGAGAGGTAAGTGAAACATAGAAAGGTATCTCCCTGTAGAGTCCTTATTAAAAAAAAAAATCAAAACAAACCCAAAAGCCAAATGCCAAACCACCTTTAATTGTTAGCATTAGATAATAAGATAATGTTATTTCTATAATTCTTTGCTCATACTTCTTGTCTATTGTGTTTCAGAGCAAATTCTTGTCACCCTTGGATTTTAAATCAGAGAAGTTAACTAAAGTTCTTTATCCAGTGGTAAAACATGCATTTCAGATAGTTAAGACAAAACCGATATATAAATTTTAGAACAATCTCAAGTGTTGCTGAGACTTAGAAGAAAACTGTTTTTTCTGTAGAGTAAAATATGTCAGAGAATCACACCAAATTATATGCAATTAAATACTTTTTTCTGAAAACCCATATGCAAAGTCAATAATATACTTGCACTTGGTAGCAAGAAAGCCCCAGGAAAGGGAATTTTGCTACAGCAAAAAATATCATATTAAAGTTTCAGGATTTTAAATTTTTCTACAGAGTATCATAGTTTATTATTTTGTTGTTACTGTTGACACATCCAGTTACCTTGCGATGTCCTAGCAACTTCTGGTTGTGTTTAGCTCTGTAAACTCCTATGAAATTCAAAAAGGACCAAAGGCAGCAGTATTTACATAATGAGCTTAATAGACACATGGAGTTATGAAATCACACAGGAGTTTCTGCAGACAATCTTCATTCCTAATGAGAAAGGTCAATAAATCTAGTGCAGTTCTGTCTGAAATCAGTGAGAGTCTTTCCTGTGGCATTACAAGGGTCAGAGACCGATTTTTGACATTACAAGAGGCCATTACGAACATCCAGTCTGACCTCTGCATGAAGCAGGGCAAGGAACGGCTCAATAGCTTGGGGTCTTTTAGAAAGACAGCAAGCCCGGCTGTAAAGGTTTTCAAGTAATGGAGATTGTAATCCAATTCTGCTTAAGTGATTAATTGCCTCAGCTGTTACAGAAATACATTTTATTAGAAGATAGAGATGGATCAGGCCATAAGGCCACACACAAGAAATTCTTTGTGCTATCTTTAAATATAAAAACTAAGAATCACCCATTTCCCTTTGGGCTAAGTAGACCCAAGTACTTTATTGAAGTTAAATGAATAAAAAGTATTTTAAAACAGTGATGCTGCCTTATAATTACAGGCTTTGGCCCTTAAACATCTCTCAGTGGGTCATGTCCGCAGTTAGATACTCCTTTCACGTTATGTGATTACGGCGCATTTCGGAGCCCAGGAAGCCCAGAAACTGGCAGTTAAAGGCAACCAGGTGCTCAGATGGCCCCCGGTCTCACCCGGCCAGAGAAGCGGCTGCCAGCGTGGGCTGCTGACGGGGAAATCCAGCCCATGGCCTCACTGGGGACAGCCGCCGTGCGAATGTCCCGGCGCTTTCTCCGAGCCCAGTTACGACAGCAGCCAAAAAGCATGTGCTGGCTCCCGGCCCCGGTGGCTGGCTCGCGGCCCTAGTGTCTGCTGTCCAGTCAGCTCCGGGCACAGAGGCCGCAAACCCCGCTCCCCGGTCTCACCCCACACTCCTCGACTTTCTGGAGCTGTGCATCCAGCCTGCGCCCCAAAAGGATGCGAGAGCTCTCCCCGATGCTCACTACGCACAAAACGGGGAGCTAAGCCTCGTGAAGGGCTCCCACGCTCGGGGCGATTTTGGCTGTGGCCAGCATGGACTGCAGCCCCATGAGGCAGACGCTGCACTGCAGGGTGCACGAGCCACCAAGGACAGGCTTCTATGCCCGACCAAATGTCTTTTCTCCTTTCCTTAATGAGACAGACTTCATTATTCCCTCATCACAGTATGCGGTTATGGTTGAGATTTACTGGGCTCTGCGTGACTCGTCCCTGTTGTCTTTAGCGTGGTTAATTGGAATTATTGAGCGGCGCCCAGCTCTGGCGGGCGGGGGTTCACCCCTGTTGGGACGGTCCTCACCTGCCCACCCTGGCCTGCTCCTGCGCAGCCTTGCTCCCGTCAGACTGAATTAAGCTGCGCTGTCAGGAGCCAGGGACCCTTCAACAGTTTTCCAGCACAAGCAACACCAAATTAGTGTTTGGTAATAGGCTGCACACTGTTTTGTAATAAGAAAATATGGATGATTCTATTTATTCCCTCTCGCTCCTGCGATGATAAGAAATGTTCTAATTCATTATTAATTTGTTCCAACTATTTCTGGTAAATTTAAACTATGAATAACTTTAGCTATGCCATTAGCAATACCTCAGAACTACAGATGTATTTTAGTTTCTGGACACGGGCACGTGGCAGTCACACTGTTTCTGAAGGTGTACCCAAAGTTCTGTCACATTTGGGTACAAAACCAGTACTTGCCGTTCACACTGGCTTACAGCTGCATCTAAATCAACCTAGAACACAAAGATATTGTGGCCATTATTTGGCCTTATTACAGCTTGGCAGCATTCTGTGAAACTTTGTGTGTTCAATCTGCTCAAGGATTTACCCTTCCCTGAACACCGGACCAGATGGAAATGAGAGTGGGAATAGACCTAGACCTCCTGCCAGCACTAAAGGCTTTTATTCTGCCCTGCGGACTAGCAAGATCTTTAGTGGCATTGTGTAGGTTGCTGGCTTTAGTGTAGACTAGGCTTTTGGAATATTAAAACTTCAAAAGGTGGGGTTTTTTTGTTGTTGTTTGCCTTTCATAATTTATTTCTCTGCTTTCCATATATAAATGATTGATAAAAGAACCACTGTCAGCACGCATCAAGGAAAATTTTTTTTTTCTCTTGTAGAATATGAATTTCCTTGGGGAAAAGACAGGAGATTATAAATGTATCTGTTGGTCATACAAGGGCATAGTGTGGTGGTACCTCCTTGTGGAACCAAGTCCACTGTTTGGTCTTCCATTCATCTAGAAAGTGCTTTTCTTGCCTTTGTGTTTGGATGGAAATGACTCTTCCTTTACATCTTTCATTTACTGAAAAGGGGGAGGAGGTCACTCACCCCTGAGGTTGAACACTGAGCTCCTGTGTGGGCAATCGCAGAAGAAACTGGCAAT
This sequence comes from Phaethon lepturus, assembly GCF_000687285.1. Classification (NCBI taxonomy): domain Eukaryota; kingdom Metazoa; phylum Chordata; class Aves; order Phaethontiformes; family Phaethontidae; genus Phaethon; species Phaethon lepturus. The sequence goes on from NW_010563018.1 coordinate 15,045, forward strand.
CCACTGGCCTTGTCTCTCACAATGAGCTCTAAGCAGGGGCAAGAGCAGGATGACAGCACTCCTGGTGCTCCCACGCTGCTGCCCCGGGAAATACTGTCCTGCGAAAAGAAAGAGGAGAGGAGAGGAGAGGAGAGGAGAGGAGAGGAGAGGAAAAATAATCCCATCCCTTTTCCTCAGAGTTCATATACTTAAGAATATTTTTTAACTGTTTGCTTGCAAATATAATTAAGGCGATAAAAGGCAGCAAGGCATTATCTGGAAGATCCCCACAAAGGCTTTGCTGATGCTTGGTGGGCACCTGTGAAGCGGCTGGCAAGGGTCCTGGCCACCAGGCAAGGCTTGCCTGTCTCCTGTCTTGAGAGAGGTGCAGTCCCAGTACTGTCCCTGGTTGTCACTCTCCGTTTTTCCCATAGTTTGTACCTCCTGCCCAGAACATCCCTGAGTGAGCAAGATGTCTGGAATACAGGTCTGCTCCTTCGATCTGCAACAGGCACGAGGAAGCACACAGATGTATATGCTTTTCACAGTGTACCTAAACATACCACTGTTTTTACTTAAAGAAGAAAGCACAAGAGGGGACGGTTTAATAAAAGAAAAACAACTTTGCAAATTAGATGCTTCAGCGCTCTCTGTCCCTGAGGCCACTGTGACCCAGCCTGCACAAGGAAAGCGAGGCTTTCCCGCCTCTGCCGCGGGTGCACCGTCTCAGCGGGAAGCAATGAAATGTCCGCCAAGCCCTGGCTTCCACTGCTTGAGCTTTAATGACTTCTGTTCTTCTGCCAGGTCATCCCCTAATCAGCTGTTACCAGATGACCACAGATACACCTGAGTGACTTCACGGACGAGTTAATCTTCCCTCTGGCAAGTCCGTCCTTCCTAGGAGCTAGCCCTCAGGGAGGAGGAGGAGGCTGGAATACCGAGAAAAGATGAAGGCTCACGTGTTCATAAAGCTGATGTGGATGTGTACTCATTGGCAGTTCCCCAAGCCACCCCAGTAAGATAGGAGGCCTGTGAAGAGATGGTAACAAGATAGATGATAAACCCATAGTGTGTGTGAGAGAGAGGGAGAGACAGCTGAGTTGGCAGGGTTGTTGGCTTTTGAGAAAGAAGAATTCATCCTTTTCTATAATAGCAGAAAAACTTGTGTCCTTTCATGATAAAACTACGTATTCCAGGTCTGTCAATCTTCCAGGTTCCTTTTAAAATATGCAGTTAAGGTGGGTCATACTCAGAAAACATGAAAATAGCGGCTGGACATACAAGAAGTGCACATGAGAGATCAGCTGGCTCTATGGACTAATAAATTTCCTGACAGTTTGATAGATTACTCGTGGTATTTTTTATAAAATATGCATAAGTATGCAAAAAAGGGTCTTTCTGAGGAGTGGAAAAGATACCCATCATGGTACATATGTTCCTTTGAATTAAACCTATGACAGTAGGTTTTAGAGCAGTCAGCCCCAGGCAGGCTTAACAAGGCTCAGAGGATGTAAGCTCCCCTCAAAATATCTATAGAATTATAATGCTCTAGTTAATAAAATAGATATTTAAAATAGCATAGTCAGGTAAATTAAAAGGTCTAATTTAAGCTGGCAGGAGAGAGATGGAGAAAATTCTGCCAGTGAAAAAACCTACTTTTCTTCAGATGCTGCCTTAGGAGTTTGCCTTAGAGGCAAGTATTATAAACCTTAAATCCCTCTCAGTCTTGAAATGGCAGACTTTAGAAATTTACTTATACGTGGAGATCAGATTTAAGCCTTTACTTATTCAGCCTAAACTGCAATCATGTCATATGCGTATTCACATCGCGTGTGCTCACGCACACCCATGAAGTAGACTGAGATGCTGTAAGACTTTTATTGGCATGAATCATGTGTGAGTTACTCACTCGCCCTAAACGAGAGCTGAGAAGCCGTATTTTTTGCAAAATCGTCCTGGTATATCGCTCCTGCGTGCGCAGTAACACCGGGCCGCTGCAGGGTCTGAAGCTTTGGGTCTATTTTATGGGAATCTGTCTCTCTGTGCTGCTGCTGCCCAGTATTTCAGGCATCCTGCTACTTTTTGTAAGGATCTGGGGGAGTGGGGAGCAAGGAGAGGAAACGAGGCGGTGTAAATAAATAGTAGCTGAAAGTAGCTTTTCTAAAGTGAAAACAGCCACAGCTTTAAAACCTATTGCCCATGATTCTGGCCTCCTTGGAAAGAGGGAATATTTCTTTCCTGCTCTTCAGGCTGTGTGGTTCAAGCCTGCAAACTGAAGTTATTCACATAATCCCTGCCGTGGCTTCTTTCTAGAAAAGCCCAGATTTACACCCTCTATCGCAGAGTCATTGCAAAGGAAAACAAATTAAATAAATTAATGAATTAAATAAAACAAAACCACCCCAGAACCCAACAGCTCCCCCAAATCCGCCTGCTGGCAACCGAGAAC
>NW_010563019.1:0-20819 GCF_000687285.1 Phaethon lepturus
GAGCGGACCGGAGCTGTGGGCTGGCCCTGGGGAACAGAGCGAAGCCGCTCAGCTAATCACCTGGTGATATAATAGCTCCATTTTTGGTCTTTAGAGGTTTCACTTAAGCCCTCCACGTGCGATTGTTTCCCAGTCAGGTAACGGCCATCTTCCAAAGGCAGCGGCTGCGTTTGGGTGTCATGTACCGTCCTCACGTGCTTGCAGGGCACCTCAGGGTACCTGGATGAAGCAGGATGCTAACAAATTAACTGTGGCAAAACTGAAAATACATAAAACTCCATATTATTTTCTACTACCTGAGTGGGGGGGAAAAAAATCTCTCTGAAAGAAGGGATCAAGGTGTCCTACTGTGAGGGGGAAAAAACTGAGGCCTCAGCCCTTGAGCAGGCTGTGCTGGGATGGGCCCCTGCACGCACACAGGCCTGAGCAGCTACTACTGACTGTAACTGGGTAAGTGGAATGAGACTGAGGAAATACTTTGGACGATGTCTGCTCGTGAATACTTGTTTGCTTCCAGGATCAAATCCCAAAAACACAAAAGCAGTGCTGTCAACATGAATCTTAGTTTAAAATAAAAATTAAGCAGCTGATAATATTTTACAAGGCTTTTACATTAAAAGGCTTTTTTCCACAATATTTTTTTTTTGCTGTTCATTTGACCAACGGGCAAAGAGTAGGTTTCAGTTTTCATTGCATTTTTTGTGAAGCCTTTGGACAATACTGTTGTTTCACAACACCACAGGTGAATTCTAAAATCCCCATTACAAAACATTACAAAATATGAATGTTTAAAGATATTGCGTATCTTAAAATAATCAGAGATGTAAATCCATTTAATTCAGGGATGTACTTGTCCTTTTTATCACCAAAAAAACCCCAACATCTGAATACAGGACAGATGTATTGTTTTTAGAAAGAAGTTTGTCCTTTCAAAAAATCTTAGCTTCTGCAAATATTTTTCATATAACTATCAAATTATTTAATTTTAGTGAACCAAAAGTGGATAAATTAATAGTTGAAAAGCAGGTAATTTTGAAAACAAATACTGTCAAACTTGGAGATTCCATTCTGTTATCCAGGCTCTCTCCATAAGTTGCATGTGTGCGAGTACAACTGTGATCAAAGTTTCTGAATTTTAGCAATCATAGCAGAAATGCCAGGTGAGATAAACAGATAAATATTTTTACACAAGTGATTAGTGCACATGAATGGAGCCAGACTGAAAGAAATGGGATTTAAATCTCTACAGACAAGAGAAAAATGCAGATACTGTATTTTTGTACCGCTGCACATTGGTCTGGAAAGACAGCTCCTGGATAGGAATAGATTTGCTAAGGACTGAATGGAAACTAAACTATTGGTAGAAGATGCCAGCTAATACTGCTAGGTCCCTGCACCGAGAACTTGATGAGGCCACCTATGCATTTCTCTCACATCAACCAGATGAGGTCAGAGACTAACTTTTGACTCCAGCTGACCTCAGCCAGTTCGAACTGGCAACCTAGAGGCCCCACGTCCTACAGCGTCCTCAAGTCAGGCTATGTGAAATGTTAAACAATTACAAGTTCATGCCCTCACCATATATTTTTTTAAACTCCTGACTGCCAGATACCTAAAAGCCACTTCTCTTACATCCAAACATAGTATTTAAAGGTCAAGATGAAACTCTCTTGGTTCCCGTTTCAGAGGTTAACCTTTCCAAGGGCAGCGGCAGGCAAGATTCACATACTCTCCCTCTCTCTCTTGAGGATTTTGGCTTTTGGAGCCTGCTCCTGCTGGACACCACAAGAGCTGAAGTCTAGGATTTTTCTGGGCACAATGCAAGACATTTATTTAGTTTAATGAGACTTTTTTAACTCCTGAAAATAGCAGACACCATGGTTGCTAATGTGCATGAATGCAGCTAGAGTTGTTCTTTACTGCTCCTCCATACAATTTGTGTTTGCAGTGCTGACCACCTGGCAGCTATGGCAGCAAACATTTGCTACATCTATAAAGTTCAAACTTCTTTTGGTTTTTAATTGAAATTACACTCATCTACATTTCTTCAACTGTAATAGTTAAAGAAATTGTCTCTATGGGGAAATTAATCGGAACAGTTACTGGAGATTAAGCTCTCCTATAATTAAATATTTTGAAATGGCTCCTGTGTAGATATTCCATTCCATAGTAAAAAGGAACATAATTCTGGAAGAATCATTTCAATCAATTTTTGACCAAACACATCAGTGGTATTTCTCCCTGTTGTACGGATAAGTTATTATTATTATGTTTTTCATCCTACACAGCTTAACATCTAAGCTGTTGCCTCTAACAGGATTTTAGCTCTAACAATCTTCCTTTCTTCTTAAGGCTTTTTTATTGCTTCATCTGTTACTTTTTACCCACCTAGCTGCTTTCTGACCTGAGCAAGTAATATACCTGTGAGACACTAGCCATGCTGCTTTAGGCACTGAAGGAGGTCAGCTTTGGCACAGATTAGCCATCTGAATTTGGGGCACACTTGATACCTTAGTCAGAAATTATCTACTTAAAATCTGGATCAACAGCTAAACCCTTCAAACCTGCCTCTGCTTCTGTAGTTCCCTATCTTGGTCTTGTAATACAGCTGCCCTGATGGCTTTCCTGCTTGATTTAAAAGGCTTCAAGCCACAGCAGAAATGGTCACTGCTAAATCACTATAAAAATACTGATTAATCCATCCCATGAGTTGGGAGGTATAATCCCTATCATACATCAGCCACCAGAGCTAAGGGACTTGCTTGGCACCACACAAGATGCAATTTTCAGTACCACAGTGAGAATTCAGAAGTGTTTAGCTCTTAGCCAGCCACAGATCTATACTGTCCCTTTCAAAAAGATTAAATTCCCTATTTACATAAAGAATTTGTGTACAGCTGAAGTCCAGTATGAAAGGTAAGAAACTGTGCTAAATAATTTCTCCTTCACAGCACCAGTAACTATATAGCAGACCAAGAGTACAGAAAATTATATTCAAGATGGCAGAAGTCCTTTGATATTGTGTGCTGTATCGGCTAAATATTCTCACCGATCAGCAGTTAGCTGCTCTTAAGCCAGACACCAGACCAGGTTGCTTCTGCCAGTGTGTCACTCAGGCCCTTCTGAGAGACAAAAAAAACCCCAAACAAAACACAACAAAAATAAAGAGCAAACCAGTATTTTCCAGGATATTGCTCAGCAGCACTTTTTTTTTTTTTGCCCTATTTTGTAACTACCCTACAAACTTCCACAAAATTGTAACTCACCCCTTAAAGATTTCTGCCCCTTTCTCTTGCCACATCTCCTTTCTGCAATCATTCCACTAAAGACAAGCAAGAGTTTGGGAGCCTGATCCAAAACTTGCCTTTCTGCTGGCTTTCAGGAGTCTGGGTTTGCAGAGTGGAAGACTGTAACAGAAGCTGAGGTGCGAATCCTATGTTACTGTGAGCCATCAGGCTTTGTGTAAGTCTCCTATGGAGATGTGCACTTGAATTTCTTTTCACGGGCTTCAGCAAATTCAAGAATCCCATTTTCAGCCTAAGTATAAGGAACAGACTAGAGATACATGCCCTGACTGCAGCACGTTTTTCTGCTGATTTATTGACCCTGCATAAATACTACACTATAACTGTCATATTTATCCACAAAAAAGAGAAAGCTGTATGCTCAGGAAAATAATTCACAGCAACTCTGAGATTTTCATCTGTCTTCCATGCACTTCAGAAAAAGAGGCCTATTAGGAAAGGGGCAGAGTCCAGTCTGCCCCTCTCCCCAACTCATGGGTCGACCCTTTGCGGTGCACGGTGCAGAGTACCTTCTCTCTTTCTGCAGCGCTTTTGTGTGAGCACAGCTATGGTCCAAAGGTGAAAGCCAGATCACCACAGCCTGCATGACAGCAGACACAGGGTATTTTCCATTTTGCTTCAAAGACCAATGAAAAGGGGATGAGGAAGTGATTGGTTTCCTAAGATGGTGGGTCTTTTGCAATAATGGTAGATAAGCAAAATTCTGACAAAATGTCTCCGAGGAGACATAAAATTAATCCACAAAGCAGCACTTTGAACAGCAAACCAAGCTGGAACAAATTTCCAGACAGGCCAGGCCTTCCATATGGGAGCTGGTTTCAAAGTCCAAGAGTCTCTCCAAAGACGAAACAACACTCAGAATAAAAGTTTGAAAAACATTCTGGCTACTGAAAAAGAAACTGAAACCTTCTTGGTAAATTTAGCAAACTGGAGAATTGAGTTACTCTAGATGTGAAGAAAAAGAAATTCAACATCTTGCACATACCTGCGCAGGGAGATACAAAACTGGAAGTGTATGCTTCGGCTTAGTGCAGCTTTGATCAAACAGCAAATAACATCAGATTAATGGGGTGGGTCCCCCAGCCCCAAGACCCTATTTGTCCCACCAAGTTCTCCCCACCTAAAGATTTTTCTTCTGTTATAAATGCTGGGAGACACCAGAACTTGTTCGGGGGTGGGGGGAGCAGAAAGGAAAGGGAGAGGGATTTCTGGCCGAGACAGGAGAGACTTGCACCAGGCAGCCACAGCTGCGGGAAGCGGGGGCTCACGGGCCAGGGATGCTCCAACCTGTAAGTGCGTTTGAATTGACAGCCAGCCAAGAACTGTGTGAAATTCCCTGTTACTTCCTTTTACTGGTCTTATGCTAAGTGTTGCTAAGCTGTACCTGGGAATCAGGCCAAATCAGCTTGGGATCTTTGTATGAAAGGCATTATAAAAACAACAACAAAACCCAACACAAAAACAAAAAACCCCCAGAGTATTACCTATGTGGAAAACAACAATATTAATTAAATGAATGTGCAAAGTAGCAGGATTTAGTTTCTACTACATTCTACAAGGTAAAAATACAAAGACAGACTAAAAAATTGCCTCTTCTGAGGAAAACTACATCCTTCTGCCTGGGTTTCTGTGAGGGAGAGTCGTAAATGCAGTGTATCATTACCAGAACTGACACCTGAAAACACACATTTTTAAATAGACAAGAGCCAACAGGGACTGGTTAGGAAAGTCATTTTCCTAGGTTGGGGAACACAGATTTGTGCCACCGAGTGAGAAGTGAACCTTGCTTCATCTATTGCCTATCAGCATTTATTTTATGACAAAGAATACTCATATAGGCTGGAGACCTGCTCTAAACCGACAGGATTCATCGTAAAAGGAAAGCCACGCTTGGCTGTTCCATTTCTGGACACAGTTATGATTTTTTTACTATATACATGGCTTGCCTGCAACAGAAATTCTCCCTTACAGAGTTCAAAGTATCTCCCACAGGGAAAGTTTACCTAACCTGACCGTGCACTCCATATCCTGCTTGTGCCTGATCCAACACAGAGCAGACCCTGCTGAGAGTCTCAGGGAGCCTCAGCCCTCATACAGACCCATCAGTCTCTGATTTTGGCTCTGCAAGTCACTTTTCAGCCCTCAGCATCGTTTCACTCCACCAGGAACACCCGTTGTCCCCCGCTGGCATGGCACATTGTGTCTCAAAAAAAAAAAAGTTAGGGACAGCATTGAAGATATCGAGGGACACCACTCCATGGGACATTAACTCTGTGCTGAGAGCACCTAAAATCATGTTACTGGTCCCGAACTGGAAAACTGATGTATTATTCAGGGATGAATATAAACATTTCTGACGCCACTTTAACAGATCGCCACCACCTTACTGAAACTTAACACTTTCATGAACATCAGTGTGTTTATTTTATAATCATTTAGTGGCCAAAAAAAAGCTACTACAGAAAACACTGTGCAATAAAAGCATTGCATTTTACTGTAACCATTTTTCACTAAATATTTTTTTCGCCCCCAAAGGAATCCAATATTTCATCCTAATGAGTATTCATCATTGAAGGTGGTTACAGAAGTAGGCAGAATTATCTACTTGGAGCACAAGCTTTGGTGCCACATGAGCTCTCGCTGGTTCTGCTACAGACCTTCACCAGCATCTTCCATAGATACCTGGCCTTCCTACCTTGGTGTCCCCAGCTGCACAACTGCTTATTTTGTTGGTTTCACTATTTTTTTCAAAATCACGCAAAACTCTGCCAAGCCCTCACTGAAGAGACGAGAGAAATCAACCCTGCCCTATAGTTCTCGCAAGCCAATTTCAGACATGATCTAATGAGTGGGTGGTAACAGGACAGCAAGGCGGGACAGGAGAGAAAGGCCCAAGCGGCACTGTTGAGGTTAGAAGGAAACTCAGCAAAAAGCAAGTGCACGGGAGAATAACACAAAGATCCTTTCATTCTTCAATATTATTTTTTAAATAAATAATGAGGAAGAGGAAGCAAAGGCTCATCTCCTGAGGTATCTGGTAGCTGTTTGGAAGAAACAAGTTTCCAGGAAGATCTTAGGCAGGGACACAACCTCATCTTGCGAGACCAGCTCTCTGTAGTGGCATGAAAAAAAGGAGATGGCAGGAGCAGACAGCGCAGTGCAGCAGCGTTGCCAGCCACACAGACCAGATGGGAACTGCGAAGAACTGAGACACAGCAGCAAGCAAGAAGTAGGTGTGCAGAGTCTTGAAGAGTCAGCTCGAATGCGACGGGGTAGGAAAGAGGGGCACAAGGTGGAAGAGCTGTGACTTCGCAGACTGAAAGGGCAGCAAGGTGTTCCCCACAGATGCTTGTGCCTGGATCTGAAGGCATTTGCCTCTCTCAAACGGGGTATTTATGCCAGATAGGAACATAGAAATGTAAATTAAAAATGTGCTCTCTCTTTTACTCCTCTGTCTCTGAAGATTTACACATGATAAAAGATACTGTGCTTATTCAAGACTAAGTAGAAAAAAAATACTCTGCTCTCTCTGGAGTTGCTGTCTTTGTTCCTGTTCAGCGCTGCTGACCTTGCGCAGCACAGACTGAATTACTGAACTTCCTGATCTCTCAGGTCCCGATTTTGTCACTTCCTTGCGCTCACTCGATTTTTGTATATTAAGTTGGAAGGTTTGTTGGCAGCAAAGGAGAACTTCAGATCCAGACACTTTTCCTGTTTACCTGCTGCGTGCTCTTACCTAGTTTTGGATATGAATGCAACCTCCAACTGGAGAGGATTACAAGAACAAAGTTTTTACTTCCTTTCAGCAGCTTTTGGCAATTTCCAAGAGCTGAAAGCTAATTATTTTGGCACAAAGAGGCACCAAAGATTCTTTTAACTATGTCATTCCTGTATAAGGTTTCCTTGACACTTCTGTCTGAGAGGGAAAAGGAGGAGAGCAATAATAAAAAGCCCACATTTATCTTTTTTGAGATACAGAACAGCTTCACTACAAGAAGAAATTAAGTAAACAAGAGCTCTTCAGGTTGGTAAAAAAAAAAATGACTGCAGAGGGAAATGATAGCAGTCTATAAAATGCTGAATGGAGAAGGTAAATACAGAATAATTGTTCACTTTCTCTTACAGTACAAAAGCTGAGGGGGCATCCAACAAAGTCATTAAGCAGCAGGTTTAAAACAAACACACCCAAAAGAAAGTACTCTTTCATACCATCCATAATTGCATTGTGGCAGTCAGTGCCTCAGGAGGTTGTGGAGACTTGAAAATGGATTTTAAAAAGCATTAAACAAATTCATGGGGGACAGCGTGATCAACAGCAAATAAACACAGTAGCTTAGGTGAGACTTTTGGGTTTTCAAACCCTTACCCAGCTGATTTCCCAAAACTGGGAGGAGACACCAAGTCAAGAGGATTTCGTATGTGGCCTTTTTCTTCATCGCTAAGCATCTGTCGCTGGCTGTTCCTGGAAACAGCCCAACAGTTGCTGTTGTTCAGCGCTGAGCTATGAGGCTGAGCGCTGCACGCCGGTGAGGAGCCGTGAACGGTTCTCTGCGTTCTCCTGCTTGGCTCTTCTCCATCTTCCAGCGGGCTTCTTCCTCCAAGGGCAGGAGATGCTTCTGGCAGAGCTTCACAATCCAGCCCTCCCCACCATTTTCCCTAGAGCAACCACACTTAAAACTGTGCAGAGAGTGAATATCACATTAGCTCTTTCTAGTGCAAATCTCAGGTTAAAACACGGAAAATTTTCATCCTATGTTTTGGTATTTAATTGTAGCCTCTGTAGCTCATATTCCAAGGGTAGAAAATGCAGCTGCCCTTCATTCTTGGTCAAAACGCTCCCCAGTCCCAAATAATAATTTGATACTATCCACAAAAAAAGAAAGACAAGACAACTAAACAACTGCTCTCCATAGCCAAGTGAAAGTAACAATTTACCTCAGACAGCAAGGAAAAACAAACAAAAAGAAAAACCAGAAACTCCACCCTGAAGTCACTCAGTTTCGTTTTAAAAAATAGTAACTGCAATAAAAGATTTTATATGCAACATTTATAAAAGACAAGAATTTCCAGTTATGATTATGGCCAGCCTTTTTAAAAAAAAAAAGCCATAATAATGCCAATTCTCTTCCAAACAATTTCAGAAGACAGTCAGAAGCATTTTCAAACTTCAATTATTCCCTATTCAGCTAAATCCATTGTGTTTGCAAAGAAAATCCAACTGAACCGGGAGATTGTGCCAGCTATTTCCCATGTCACAATATGCTCATTCGTCACCCCAACACTTCTCCAGCCTTGCACAACACATACCCTACCGCATCCCCGAGCCAAGGATGGGCAGCTTGTCCCTTACCCCCCAGCAGCCCTACCCTCTCCTGCCACCCCTTCCTTCTCCCATCTGCAATCTCCCAATTCCTCCCAACACACACACCTCCTGCTCCTTCATTTTACCATCCAGCAGAAAAGGAGGAGAAAGCAGCAGAGAGGAGAGGAGGGAAAAGGACATGGTGGGTGATCAGTGCTGGGCACAGACTTTTCTTACATACGAAAAAGGAAACAGGATTGAAAATTCAAGGGGGAAGACCACGAAAGCCTAGTGATGGTCCAGCACAATGGAAATCTGCTATGAGCCCCTGATGACTCAAGGTTTCCTTAGCATTTGTATTCCCAGCTTCGGAGCACACTAAACAAAAAAAAACATAAGGCAAGTGGTATATTTGCACTAAGTTGTTCAGCACCCCTGCTAACATGGTTCTCCTGGGAGGGGAGTCACTGATACCGGACTGTGCCCTTTGAGGGTTAGTATCTCAGTGCCAATGCTTTGGAGTTTCCTACTAAGAGCTCACAGACCCTTTGCCCCTCTCCAGATGCTCAGCTCTCCTCGGTGCTCACACACGTTAAGGAGCGCAGACCAGAGAGAAATAAAAATGGCAGGAGAATGGATGTATGGAAGCAAAATGGGGAAAAAACACTCTGAAAAGTAGTTGTGGGAGAAAAGCGTAGATCAGAAGGAAAACAAGCACAGACAGAAGCATAGATCTAATAAGGTTCCTGTTGTTCTTTAGGAAGAGCCCCAATTACATAAAATGCATAAACTAATAAACTGAAACCATAAATTACCCTTTGATACACATAAGAAGAGCTTACCTGACTATGTCCCAGGCAATCACAGTCACCTAATAAAACTAAAATGACCATAGAAACAGAAGCTAACTTTTTTGATTTAGAAATTAGGACCAAAGAGGATCCTTAGCCATCAGACTACTTAAAAAGTCATAACAGCATATTACAACTCAGTGTATCGACACTTCGGAATGGTGGCAACAAACAAAAAATTAGCCTCGGCCTTCTAAAGAGAGTTTCAGTGAAACACAGGCATTTCAGTTAATGGGCTTTGACTGGGGGTATTTTAGCCCTAGGCAGTCTAGGCTGGTGCACTTTGAGCTTAATTCTCAGAGGTATCAAGCACCTGACACTCCAGATGAACTCAGTTAAGATCAGCAGCTGATATAGTCAGACTCCAGCCCAGCTGTCCTGAAATGGTTAATTGAACAGAGGCATAAAAAAAATGTGAATCCACCAAGGTTTTGACAACCAGGGGTTTATCTGCCAAGAGATGAAGAGAGCAGCAGGACCCTAAATCCAAGGATATTGCCTGCATCACTGGCAGGGCAATAAACAGAAGATAGAAAGACTTTTGTTTTGATACTGATATCCAAACATCATCGTCTCCATACGCCGCACAAGCTGTGACGTGTGGCACTCCTGCATGAAGAAGGGAGTCCCTGGGCCTGGAGAGAGAGTGGAATGGCACCTGTAGCTGTGTGGGTTGCGGCTCCCACAGGGAATGCAGCTACGGCCGGTGCATTCCTTGCTAATTAAATACAGTCCCCAGGCTGCCAGCCAGTTACCCCTGCAACCCTCCCATGGCCACGTTTGCAAACCTCTGGGCAAATAAGGGATATGTGGAGAGCTTAGAAAGTAAGTAAATTCAAATTTAAAGCCTTACTGCATACCAGATGCAACACAATTTTTTTCTTGCTCTTTTACTATTTTCAAAACAAAAGCAGGGAAGGATATTTGTTATCAAGCCAGACTCTTACTTCCCGGCTCATGGAGATGCAGCTTGCTTGCAGAGACTTAGAAAGCTGTCCTGTGGACACTTTGCCCCCAGGACATCCACAGCACCCCTGGCTACTGGGAGCTGGTGATGTGGCAAAGAGGGAAGGCAATAAAATAAGGTAGGACAGTGCTGCAGCAATGCCATGGAAGACTGGTGTACTTGCTGCAAGTACAACACGGAAACTCTTGCAGTCTGTGCAACTCTTTGTCAAAGTACAAAATGAGAATCTTCTTTTTTTCAAAGCTGTTCTTGAAACGCTACACACGCTTGCCTGTGTGCAAGCATTATACTCAGCTGCTCCTTCTCCCAGTAGATAGGCAAAAGAATGCTATCTAATTTTATAGACCAGGTCTACACTATGCCTTCTGTCTCAAAATGGAGCTTTTCCCTAATGTCATTAAAATAGAGCAAGCCATCTAAGAAATGGGACTCTTTGCAGACAGTGGACTTCAGGGTTTTGCTAACTGTTCTTTCCTATTGAGATTTATTTTCTCATCATAGTCTAATCAGTAGTTTTACAGAGGTACAGAACATACACATAACTCAGCAAGGCAGCTGGCAGTGACCACATCCTGCCTCCTGCCAAAACCCACTTACAAGGATCTAAACAAGCTTAGTAAAAGTCCTCATTTTGTGATTGCTCTCCAATCAAGAAAGCAGCCGGGAATGATTCTGTCACAACCAGGTCTTCCCACACACCCTGCTTTCATCTTAATTTTTATTCATAGGAACATGCAAATTTCCTGCAAGATGGGCTGGAAATTGCTTCTGTTGCATTTCCAAAAGACATCAGAGGATTTCAGCATCAGTCACTGTGTCACGCAGACCATAAAACAAATTTTAACAGACAATAGTGGAAAAAATCCTGAACCAAGAACTAGCATGACAAACATAAAGAGAAATTCAGTCCTCCCTTTGAAAACGCTATTGTTTATTGCTACTAAGGTCAATGAAACTATAAGCAAACTGCTTTAGCAAACCTCACAAATTTATAAATGTCAATACTCTGCGTTGTTAGTTCTGAAGATATTCGAAGAACGGTTAAAATCAGAAGTAAGCAGGCATCAAATATAGCAGCTGAACAAAAACTCAGCGGGCTTGAGTAGTATTGAGGCCAACCTGTTGCCACTCCAACAGAGTCCCTGTCCTTTTGAATTTTGAAGGGAGGGAGGGAGGGACAAGCATGTCAATTTTCAGGGAACTTACTGAAGAAAGTATGAATTTCTGGCCTCAAAGTCTAGGGACTATTTACTACTCCCTCAAGGGGACCAGAATTTTATCCAGTGTCTTAAGCCATCCCAGATGTCCACCCTAAAATCCTGCAGAGCAAGGAAAGTCCAACATCTGTCCTGAATTTCTCAGGGTCCAGTTAAATCCAAGTATTGCCAGATTGGAAGCAGCTCTGGAAAAGCCCAAATCTGGTTTAGGATCATAACAAAGTGAAACCCTTCTGCCCAACCATAGTTACGGGCATGTCATGCAGCTCTAGTATTAATTAAACTGTTACGTTGTGTGAAAGTCAAGGCTTTTGTATTTCAGCAAAAACTAAAAAGGGGAGCATAAACAACCAGCAAGACTGGGAAACAGTGATGCTTTCCTATGACTTGCATACTTGCCAATATTTTGGTTTGGTGACAAATATTAATCCCAACTGTTAATAGTCATATAAACGAATTCACATCCAGCATGCTTCACATGGAGTAAGTGTTTTATTCTCATCCACTGAGGGAGAAATCAAAGTCTAATCAGCAGGAGCCAAAGGCACTTTTGTCACTGAAAATCACCGTGACTGTTGTGTGCCGCCTGCTCTTTACCAGCATAATTTTGACTATTGGTTACAAGTTTGATTTTTTTTTTTATTTACAATTTCTGCCTTTTTAATTTATATTAGGGGGCATTTGTAGCGTGGTCTTAAATGACTTAGGGCAATACAGGGAATATAAGGCAGAAATGAGAGCAGAACCTCTATTTCCTCACTTACAGTCATGAGCTTTAACCATTTTTCAGTGCTGCCTGACTTACTAAAATAGTAAAGTATAAATGCAGGCAGTTCCAGTTTTCAGATTATATGATCCTAGCCTTCCTCTTTTGTTGTTGCTCATTCACCCTTTTTATGTAACTGTTGCCTTAGCTGTGAAAACCATAAAGGTCAAGTTGACACTAAACTGTATCATTGGGAAGAGTTATCAAAACTGTGGACAAAGCATAAAAGGTTACCACCCATTTTCTTGATTTTTGGGAGACGGCATGTTGGTAACATTATTCTAAACACAACTGCCCCAGTGAGCTGCACTCAAAACACTTCTGCAATTGAATTTACTGCCTAAGATTGTGTGTGCAAGAGGGGGAAGCTGTAAATAAATGGCACAGTCTTGCTAATGACTGTATATAGGGCAGAAGTAAGGTCAGATAGCAGTGCTGTTGTTTTCAATAAATTCAGTGGACCTGATTTTTATCATGTTGCTATAATTTCGTTAGTATTACTTTATCGACTTTTATCTTAATATAATCTGAAGTATCCCAATTGTACACTGTTTCTCCTGGTCAAAAATGGATTTTTACACTCTTGTGAGTGTAATAAGACTCCAGTGAATTTATCAGTATTACTACAAAAAGCATGAAAAAACTAAGCAAAGAACACAGCAAATGCAATATCTATGCTGTCTGTACTGAACTGTGCTGTTAGCATTTTTTTGGGGAAAGGAGCAACCCAAAGGCTGCACCAGGCCAGAAGTTTTATAAGGACCTGTGCTTCACTTATGCTGGAAACACCCTTCTCATCAAAAGCCCACTTTTACTGTAACTGCCTGCTTCAGGAATTCAGTAATTTTGTGAAAATTTCATTTTAGAGGAAAAGCAAAAATTCTGAGAGCATCTGGTGTCTTGTTTCAGTATTTTCCCTTCAAAGTAATTTTTCAGTACTGTGACATCTAGCATAGTGCCTATAAATATGGTGTATACCATATCGTAGTGCAATAGGTTCTAAATTAAAACAGACATTTCGATCTATCCATCATGCCTTTATTTTCTGAACGCTCCAAATAACAAACTAAACTTCACGAAACCAATGAGAGAGATCTCTCCTCCAGCGTTAGTCATGGAATTTCCTGGGTTTTTTTTCCACTTCTCTCTGGAGTGAGGTGGGTGCAGTCCTGCAAGGAGGACATGGCAGGAGGGCTGCTTTGGGGCTCGCTCTCCACGAAGAGGTTCGCAGCTCAGGCTAGAGCTCGCGTCACCTCGCTTTCCCCACGCTCGCCCCTGAGCTGGCACGCCGGCGTCTTGCTGGGCTGCGGAGGTCTGCAGTGAAACCCCGGCTTAGGCAGCAATTCTCCTGCCAGTCCCAGCAGACACACGGCAGCTTCGTTGCTATCCTTGTCCCCACTGACGTTTTCACGAGTTTCAAAAGGGAGGTTATATCTGAGAGCTGGTCATCACACCAAAAAAAAAGGGAAATTAAATAAATTTTGTTATGTTTGCATTTCAGAATAAATGTAAATTGGCACCAGAACAAGCAGCGATGTGAAAAGTGACTTCCAAAAGTGTTGGTACAAGCTTGCACATGGGGCAGTCACAGATGATTGATACGATGACTGATATCATAATTTAGCTTTTTATGCAGTAAAATGAGCGCTCAATTCTGTACCCTTTAATCACAAAGTGGCATTTCACCTCATGAGTAGTCAGCTGTAGTTCAATAAAAGACAGACTGCCCAACGGGAATAGGCAAAGTAGGCTGAGGCCTCAAAAAAAAACCAGATCAAAAACATTATTTGAAAAATGAAATATTAATATGGGCAAGGCTTCCAACTAAACGTTTCCTTTGGTATTTGCTCAAATGAATGTTATACCTCTAGTGGCAGTAGAAGTGAATTACTTAGCATAATGACTATGGAAAATTCAGGCTGCAGTTAAGTAGTTTCTACATCTCGGATATAGGTATGTATACACGAAAATGTGCGTCAGTTTTGAAAAATGAAATCTTAAATCCCCATATCCGTCATTCACACTGCTCAGAGCCCGAAAAGTCGAGCAGGAGACACGAGCAGGCCTTTCCAAGTTAAATACTGCGACTTGTCCCAGTAAGACGACAGAACGTAGGCTCACGCCCAGCGTTGGGATGCGCCCGTGGCTTCTGCTGAAGTTACCTGATACGGCCGCTGCCTCCCCCCAAAGGAAAGCTTGCGATGAAAACGCTCGCGTACAGCTCGCCCCTTCGGGCAGGCGGGGAGGCAAACCGCACGCGGCGTACAGCAAGGCTGGTTTAGGCCGCGACAGGGCCCCAGGTCCGTCTGTGGACGCGCACCCTCTCCCAAATCCAGCTGTGCTGGCAGCAGCGTCCTCCCCCAGCCTGCCCAGAGGCTGCTGAGCGTTGCCCTGCCATGGGTTACCACGCCTCTGATCCGGATATACTTGTTTGAGCACTCCCTAACCTATTTCAGCGACAGTCAGCTGGGCCAGCAAACTCCGACTATTTAAAATGCCAGGCCGTGGCTGCACAGACATTTCTTCCTCCCTGCAGAGCAAGCTCCGGCTATTTCTGCTCCCCTCATCTTCGGCTACGCTTTTCAGCCTCTGCATCCCCCATCCCGTTGGTCTATGCACTATTTTAGGTATTTTTATAAATCTACGGGAGTTTATAATCTTTATAAATCTTGTTGGGGGTTTTTTCAGTTGGATACCCCCCCACACCTTTTAATCACTTAACCAAGTGTTACGGTCTGTGCCGACACAACGGAAGAGATGGCATTGGATTGGAAAAAGTGCCCAGGAGGTCCCTAAATCAAATGTGTCTCCGGGAGACACATTTTTGAGCCCATGGCCTGATACTTCCTAATCCACCTCTGAATTTGGCCTTTGGTAAACTACACGACTTGAGTTATTTTACAGTCACCTCATCAAAGATCTCAATCTCTTGTTAGTGACACACTCTCCAGATCCACCAAGCTCAGTGGGATCTCCACAATCAAAGGGGGGTTTTTTTTGACCTGGGCCTTCATGTAAGTAATTCAGGATGTGGCTCTTGCTGAGTTGTACCCTCCCATGCACAGTTCAGAATACGCCCAAGGCAGGTTGTTTCCACTGCCTTGAGTCAAAAGGGTCACCGTAATAGCAGATGGGGAAATAAACTCTAACCACGGTGTGTGCAAATCAAGTGCAGGTAGGATCCATGCTGATGGTGTCCTCCTCAAGTCGGTGCACATAGATTAACTACACCGTAAACTTCTCAGTCGTTGGTGGTAGCAAAGCCCAAATCCACAAACTTTTTGAATTTCCAGGTCAGAGATGAAGTCCGGCCTACTCACCTCCCAGATCTCTCTTTTCTGCAGCGTGCTTGCAACGTACCAAAGGCTGCACGCGCTAAACACAAGACCCTTCGCTTAGCAGCAACAACATTTCTTGTTCCTGACTTCTAGCCTTTTTTCAAATTCTTTGTCTTTGTCCTGCTGTCCGAAATAAGGAACGAGTTCAGCAGGAAGGACGAGTGGTTTCCAGAGTAATTCCTGAAGAACTCCATGAGGCAGCCTGGAGCTCGCACGCCTCG
This sequence comes from Phaethon lepturus, assembly GCF_000687285.1. Classification (NCBI taxonomy): domain Eukaryota; kingdom Metazoa; phylum Chordata; class Aves; order Phaethontiformes; family Phaethontidae; genus Phaethon; species Phaethon lepturus. The sequence goes on from NW_010563019.1 coordinate 15,968, forward strand.
GCGCCACGCTCAAGAAACAGAGCGTGCAACCTGGAGAGCCCTTCAGAGAGGGGCCAGGATCAGAAAGAGAAGGACAAACGCTACTTGTGGTCAGCTTTAAAGACAAATCTAAATATCAGGGTAGGCGTTTGCTAACACAACAGCAAAGCCGTCATGGAGGCTGCCCTACCTCCCCTCTGTACAGTGGCACAAAGACTTAATAAGTTGCACACGTAGAACGCTCGAGCAGTGGAGGTGCAAAATGTATTGTATTAAGTGAAGCTTTTAATACGATTTTGATAACATTGATTTTTATGTTAATCTCTAAAGAGTTTGCTTTTGTAACATTTAACTGATAAGCATATAATCTAGTTTTAATTTAATCTCTGCAGGTGTTTCCCAATGGTAAATGTTAAGTTTTTATTGCTTCCTTAGGCAGTAATAATAGGGGAAATGTCTGTAAGGCTCCTACTGTCCATTTGTATGCAGATAGCATCATATGTTATAATAGCTGTAAATCTGACAGGATAGCCTTTTACTTTTGAGATGACATTCTAAATATGTGTCATCACTGAAGTAAACATCTTTGCAAGGAAAATGAGACAGAGATGTTATTAGAGGTCTAATGAAACAACCATAACTGCTGATTTATAAGAGATGTATGCGCACATCCTTGAAAGAAGCGGAGCCCATGCTGGGTTTGCAGCTTTCCGATGAGCAGGACAATGGAGATTCTCAGCAGGGTCCTACAGACGACGCAGAAATAGATCCTACACTTCATAAAGAACACGACTGTCTATAAAACTCTAAACGTTTGCTCTCTCTGAGGTTTTAAATGATTATAAATACCATGGTGTCTAAGACTCAATTATGGCTTCTTTCATACAGCTTCACGGAGCAAAGCATATGTCAGGAGCTCCCACATAAAGAACCGTAAGACACCAAGTACAAGGAAATGAACCCTGATACCTGCCTGCAGTGTAATCCAAGCATACTTTGGGCAAAATTCACTCTGTACAAGACCTGAGAGGGACTTGAATGATCACTTACATTTTACGCTGGCCTTATTCCCAAGAATGAGCACGCACAAAACCTCCTCTTGTTTATATTCAGTATTTTAAAAACCGCTATGCTTTAGGCTATGTTTTCCCCCACTCATTTAATCTGTTCTGCAGCAAGTATGGCTCTCCGGCATGCTGTGCTCACCGTGTCCATAGGCACATCTCAGGGACCCATTAGCACGGGCAGAGAGCTGAGCTAAAGGACTTCTAAGGTGGAACTGGCTTGCCTCCAGCCAGTGTGGAGCATGGGCAGAGAGCGCTTCGAGCTGTCTTTACTCTCCTGTATAGGCATGCCCTGAAAGGGATTACACTTTAACAGAGGTCTAGATATTTCCTCAACGGTGCTTAGATATGTGGCTCCCAAGGTCCACATTATTAGTCATAAAAACAAACAGTCTAACCTCTGACACAAAAAAATACATGCTAGTACGTTTAAGTCCCTAGTGACACGAAATGGGAATACAGCATGCTGCCACTTGGGGGTGGAAATTTGAAAAGCTGCCACATAAGCAAGTGAAAAAAATCCTTTTACTGGTGAATTAAAGTTACAAGAACAGCTTGGACAGTTTAGGTTGAGCAATTCCTGCTTCTATTATAAGTCAGAACATGTATGCTGATTTAAGGGGGTAGTTTGAATGCAGAGTTTTGTTTCTTTTGATAGTCTTTCAAAATGAAAAAGAAAGATCTTCTATGACGACTTTTTAATAAATTGGTATTAATTAGAAAGAAAAGTCATTTTCTACAGAAAGACAAGACAAAAACAACACAACATGGGCGTGAATGGAAACGCAGATACGTTACTCCATTTCCTGAGTTACTTCAAAGTCAAAGAGGATCTGCCATGTTGTGCCATGGAGAAGGCAACTATCAAGAAAAACAAAATGTCACATTAAGAATATTCACTATCGAGAACTAAATGCATTAAGAGCTAAAGGTAAGACTCTCATACATAAAACGTTTAGCTCTCTCCTGTCTGCAGGCTAGTTCTTTTCCTATCAGACTTTGTAAAAATACAATTTATTTAACTGCTTCAGACTGAGGATTCATTAAAGGAGGCCCTCTCAGAAAGTGTTTGCAGTCAGCCTCTCCAGCTGCTCCACTACCTCACGTGTGCCAGTGTTACAGGCATCCTGGGCTAGTGGTGAACACAGAACCCGACTGCCATGCCCTCTGTACCTAAATACTACACAGTGTCCTTGTGCTGTGGCAAGTGTAGTGGAATTTTTTGCCAATCAAGTGTGAAAATTACAGAAATTGGCCATAATGCTGTGTTTCTCACAACTTAAGAAAATCTCCTCCATGATAAATGAGTTGAGAATCTCCCATATAAAGTATTTAAACAGATGGATAATCACCACAGCACCAAAACCACGACAGAGTCATTCAGGAGCATTCCGTATCTGCAGACTCCAGTCTCAGGTTTCGTGCTGCCAGGAGGCAATATTTTATGTAACAGAAGACTAGCCGATGCCTTTAGGTAACTCGCAATGGTTTCTAAGGTAGGTAAAAAAATCAGAGGACCAAACATTAGCTACGGGAACAGAATTTTTTTACACCTCAGATCACACTTAAAGTGACCTGAGAAACTTGTCACAGATCCTCTACTGCATCTTATGTCTCTACTCCTTTGCATCTGTATTTCTGACTTCTTCTTTGTCCACATTTTTTTCCTCTCACCTTTTCCCTGCTCTACCAGCATCATAACAAGGACCGCAACCTCAGTCTGCCTGATTCCAGAACTAATTAATTTTTCAGGCAAAATAAAGTAGCCCAAGAAGGAGAAAGCGAAACAATAACCGATAGAGAGAACTTCCCACAGACCTAATTCTAGTTACTGCCACACATGACAGTAGTCTCCATCTCCCACATCGCAAATGAGCAGTCTACCCACAGCACATGGCATGTGGGCTCACTCGTATACATCCTCTCAAGTAATTTTTTCATCCACCTAAAGCACTGAGCCTCGCTGGCAAGGCAGTGAGAAGAGCAGCAGGACCGTGCCAAGCCAGGCTTTGTGCACACCCCAAAACCAACAAGCTCGGCACTGGTGAGTTTATCAAGCAGCGCTGTAATATTTTTGCATCTGTCAGTGCTGGCACACATGCACTTTTAGTAATGTCTGGGGCAGAACCTAATCCCTCTCACGGGCACATTATTTGTGGCACACAACTGTAAGTGATGTGGGGTTTGTGCTCTCTGAAGCATCAGGCACTAGCAACGAGGACAGAAGAACACAGACTCCTACTCGTGCGCATACAATAGTTTTCACATTTAATTGGACTTAACACAGGGCTTTTAAAATAACAAAATAACCTAGAAACAACCTGCAGAGATAGATGGGTGGAAGAGGAAGGAGACCAGCATGATTTCTGATTGTCAACAGGTGGCCAGCAGATGCAAAGCAAGCAACCAAGCTTGAGTCCTGGGAAACTTGTAAAGGGAGACCTAAACCTGCTTTTAGAGACTCTGAACTTTCTTTGTACATCAGCTGGATGAACTGGAAAATATCAATTTGGCTAATTAATGTGTTTCTAAGTCTAGCCATTTTAAATTATGTTTTTTCTAATTTAATCATTCTGCTTATTATTAATTTGAATACCTCTGAAGCATGTTTATGTCTGCTGCTTCTCCTGAGGCAGGTTTCCAAAATCAGAAACACCCTATATTTGATTAATTCTCAGTAAAAACATAGTAATTTTCTGAATGTATCCTAAAGGCTGAAGGCTGATAGTCTGTTTAAAAACAAGAATTCCAGTTTATTTTTAAACATAAATGTTAAACTCTGTAAGCTGATTGACACTTGCCAAGAAACAAAAAAAAAAAGTTACCAGTTTCCCCTGCATACATTTTCAGAGGTTCTGACAAGGTCGTAATTTCTGTATATAATAATTTAACTGTAATATTATGTAACTTGTAGCTGTAAGACTGAAACTGTTAATGAACTACTAGCACCTATGAGACCTGCAGAAGGAAATACTTGGAAAAAAAATGAGTGCTAACACACACAGCTTGGCTAAGTTGCAAAATACTTTGGTGGGGTTTTTTTATTTAGTATCTTCCATGATTTTAAATAGACAAAATATCGTACTTCCTGTCCTGGATTATTTCATGATGTTACTGTGAAATACTAATGGCTGCTGTGTTCATTTCACTGGTGGGTAAAGTCTGGTAATGGATAAAAGATTTTGAAATCCTGCTGATTGGATGGCTTAATGTAGATCTTAATTAACCTGACTTGCAACAGAAATATTTTACTGCATTGATAATCTGAAAGTTGGGAATGATCGTAGGTGGTGATTATGTTATTGCATTTTTTGCATTATACAGGGCTTAAAAGCCCAAGTCAGGGAAAAAAACCCGAAGATGGTAGTGGATACTGCTTAAAATGAATTAAAAGTCTACAAATAGTTTATTAATTTAATAAAAACACATTAGGTAAGGAAGAGGAATATAGAACAGAGGGAAGAGCAAATGCAACAGTTTACAGAGACAACATGGACCACTTAAGCTGCGCTACTCCGCGGTGAGACGACGACGGACGTGCGCCCTACTCGTTACCAGTTCAGACCAGGCGAGACACCGATCCCTCCCGCCGAGGCACTCGTTAAGTAATGGGCAAGCCCGCGCCGCGGCTCCGGAGGAACCACCTCCAGCGGCCCTGCAGCCGCGTTTGGGAACCCGCAGCAGCCCCAAGGTCAACGGCGAGAGCCACGAGAGGGGCCAGGAACCCTTCCGGGAAAGGGTCCGGTCTCAGAAACCATGAGATGAGGCAAGCTGTCGTTTAGAAAAAAAAAAACAAAAAACAACCAAAC